>NC_026004.2:32668107-32940278 GCF_000442705.2 Elaeis guineensis | reverse complement strand
TTTAAAATAAATTCAATCAACTCATCAGCCTTTAACTATGACTATACTTACACACTATAGTGGGATTAGAATATCAGTTTAATTTATCAGTGGAGTCAGAATATCACCTATATTCTATAGCTGGGCCAGAATATCATATTTATATCTTATGTCAGGTTAGAATATTACATTTATACCTTATGATCGACTAGAAATAATACATGAGCTCAGTAATAGTCAGAGTACCAATGCATAATTTCAAATTCATAGTGTCCAAAATATAGTCAAGATAAGAGTCCAAATCTGATTTGTATCAATTTTTTTTACAAAATAATATATAAGAAAAATTATCTATAGGTCTCTGGATGGATCCGAAATTACTTTTAAGTCCCTTGACTTTCAAGTTGAATAAAAAATCTTTGAAATGCTAAAAAATTATTTCTAGATCTCTGCCGTCCATACAAGATTAGTTACACAGGTCTATGTTTAGGTTATACAGATTTATGTTCAAGTTACACAGATTTATGTTCAGATTACGTAGGTTACCTAGTTTTAATATCTAGTTATGCACGTTTATGTTCAGATTATATAGGTATGTACTTTGGTTACATAGAAATAACTCTTTATCATTTCAGAGACTTTTTATTAAACTTAAAAAGTTCAGAGACTTAAAAATAATTTTAGATCCATCCAGAGACCTATAGATATTTTTTTCTAATATATATTCCATGATCAAATTAAATATACATATACATTATCAAATCAATAAGTAATTATAGTAATAGTCCAACTAATATTTTTTTAAAATTTTATATAGATTTCCATTCAAACATAATTCCATAAAACTTATAAACTACATATAAATCAATTAATAATTTATTTGATGTTCAAAATAAAATATATAAATACAAAATCTAAAGAAGGTAGATTATTACTTACCCCATATATACTCTAATAAATCCAAATATTTCAAATTTTTTTAAAAAAAAATTATAATTAATAAATCATATCTTAATATCCATAGCTGGATATCTTTTTATTGAGACGACTACACCCCTATATAGAATTGAGTTTAATAATTAGAAAGGATATTGATAAATAACAAAGATATGATTGATGGATAGTCGTATCCAACGGCCTAGGTCAATTTGATTATCTAATTTTATCCGATTAAGATCAAATTAGAATATAGATAGTTTAATAGAGATCGAGAATGATCAAATTAATAGTATCTGACAAGAGTCAAAGTAGAGGTTGGTACACCATCCGACGATCAGAGGTCAGTTCGATCGAATAACTTTATTTAGTTAAGATTACTTGAGATACAAAGATTCAATAAATACTAATGAAAAATTAGACTTTGTGATGCTAGATAAAACTTGAATGATATGGATATACTGCTTGACTAGTAGAATAGCTCGAAATCTCTCTATTGGATTGATCAAATCTAGTGGTATATGATAAGGATCAAGTAGTTACGACCAACATTCTGGTTGATCTAATCAAAATAATTTTATAAATCATAATTGAACTATTATATAAATGGTTCAATAAAAATCATGGGTGATCAAATCTAGTTTTATTCAATCTGATCAAGATAGATACGGATATGTTATCCAGTGATGAATTAAGATTCTCTTCATTAGGAGCAGATCAGAATTATTAAAAAAAAATCTTTTTATTAGATCAATCAAAGATAAACTTCACAGAGAGAAAATCCATGAAAAGAGAAAATTTATAGAGAGAAAGTAGAATTTTTTAGAGAGAAAAAGTGGAGAGAAAAAATAAGGGAAGCATGTGAGAGAGAGAGGGAAGAGAGAGAAACTCTTTTTTTTCTTTTTCTTTTTTTTTCTTCTTCTTTTTCTTCCCTTCTTCTCTCTCTTTGCTGCTTTCCTTGGTTTCACGGCAAAATAAGGGATTAAAACTTCCTATTTTTCCTAAAATAGAGGAGGCCATCTCATTGGTGACAGGTGTGGTCGATGATGTGGCCAAGGTAGTGCAACCTTGGATCCCCAGATTGGCGGCTAGCTATAATGTTTGGTACCAAAGAAAAAGAAATCTAGTGGTAAATAGGGGAAATTTGGGGTTCAGTCTTTTCCAAGGAAAATCCAGTGGTAATCGGCCATAATCAAAGCTTTAAAGTTTGAAGAAAAGGGAGAAGAGGGTTAGAAAGGCTTTCAGCTTATTTTTGATGATGAGTGGTCATGATTCCAATGAACTTGATGAAAAACTTGAAAGAAAAAGAGGAGGAAGAGGAATTCTAAATTAGATTTTATTAGGAACCTCAATAACAATAGCAAAAGAACTTTAGATCAATTCAAAATTCTAAAAAATTTTAAATTAAAATTTCATATACATCTCCTGATCTCCAGTATAACTAAAATCTTTTATCTTAATCCCGAGATGATAAATCAAATTCCACCAAAATAAGTATTCTACAATCTCAAATAAAATCAATTTCTTCAATTAATAATAGGTTTATTGTTATTTCACATATGTCCCAAAATCTCAAATAAATAAAATAATATCTTTTATCTTAATAAAAAGATAGTAATTAAGAATTTTTGTAACAACTTCAACCATAATGGTAAAAAATCCCTCAATCAATTTATACACATAATTTTTGGATTGAAGTTTTATATATACTATACAGTCTTCGATAGATATTAATTAAATCAATCATTTGGTTCCAAAGATGATAATCAAAATTATTAACAATTCCATCGAGATAAATACTCTATGATCTCAAAATAGAATTAATTTCTTCCATTAGAAATAGACTTATTTATAATATTTTCAAATATGCATTCTCCTAACATACCAGTTTATACATAAGCCACATACCAAGTTCAGCTTTAAATAATAATCAAATCATATATTGTAAAAGATTTTTTTTTCTTTTCTTAGTCCAAATCATAAGCAACTTTCTAAGAATGAATATTTATCTTACCACTAAGTAATTAACTTCAAGTCAGGAGCAATATCATAGTATTACTCACATATCAAATTTGAACTCACAATTTACTTAAACAATGAATGATCAAATTAATAATCACAATGTACAAAAAATTTTATGATCAATCTCCTTGCAATTACTTTAGATCAAATCTAGCTAATCATAACATAATCCATATATTGCCCATCATATATCAAACCCCATTAATCATGATTTCTTAGTGATCTTTTTATATAAAATCTTAAGGTTCAGTCAAAAATCATGAAGATAATTTATACTGTAATCATTATAGATCTATACTCGATATCCCTAATGTCTACCCACCTACACTTGTATATGGGGTCCTATGTGTCATAATTTTTCACTTATACTCCGATACCAAATAAATTGTCACGCCTTCGATCCAAAATTTTTGAGCTAGAGATCGTGATAACTGCCACATACTCATAGAAAACTCTCCTTACAAGTATGTAAGGTATCTCATCATACGATCATGAATTAATAGTAGAAAAATTAGTTATAAATTAAATCCAAAATTTTAACTAATTAGAACTTAGTTTTAATATCCTGTAAAATTTAATAGTATTCAAAAGTTTTTACATCAATTTTAATAAAATTTTTAATCTAAAACAAAAGCATCGAGGTTCCACTTTTAATTACTCTTCGATACATATTCTCGTATCATCTTAGTTCTTAAGATCTATAAAGATAGTAAACATAGGGTAATAAGCTAGACAACCTAGTAAGCAATGTTCACTTCAACTAGATTAAGTTAGATAATAAAGTTAATAATTGTTGGGTATAAAATACCCTCAGCCGAAGTTCTTAACAGGATTGATCCTCCCAGGACTCCTCCGACTGTCGACCGTAGACGGTACCTCCCTTGACTGAATTCCCCCGACGGACGAACTTCCACTACATCACTCGAGCTCCTTCAACATGAGTTCCCCCAGTCATCTATTAAACCGCCCTAAGCGCTCACTAAGCTCCGCCGCCAGCCGACTTTCTACGACTATCAGCTGCTCCCCGAATCCCTTCCAGACTTCTTCCAGCCAGGTTCAACTCCAATCCGAACTACCTCGGACTTCTCCAACGGTAGATTCCCACAACTACCAGATTTCAGCCCGGACTCCTACGGGAGCCAGACCTCGTCTCCGACTCCGGCTACGAGAAGACTCCGCCAGGACTTCTACGAGAGCCGGACTTCATCCCCGACCTCGACTGATGGTGAACTTCGTCCGGACTCCAAAGGGAGCCGGACTTCATCCCTGACTGTGATTGTAGATAGACTTCGCTCGGGCTCCTACGGGAGACGGATCTTGTCCCCAACTCTGATTGCGGAAAGGCTTCGCCCGGACTCCTACGGGAGCCGGGCTCCGTTCTCGACCCCGATTGCTGGTAAACTTCGTCCGGACTCCTAAGGGAGCCGGACTTCACCCCTGACTGTGATCGCAGGTAGATTTCGCCCGGACTCCTACGGGAGCCAGAACTCGTCTCCGACTCCGGCTACAAGAAGACTCCGCCCGGACTCCTACGGGAGCCGGACTTCATCCCCGACCTCGACTGATGGTAAACTTCATCCGAAATCCTAAGGGAGCCAGACTTCACCCCTGACTGTGATTGCAGGTAGACTTCGTTCGGGCTCCAACAGGAGCCGGATCTCGTCCCCAACTTCGATTGCGGAAAGACTTCGCCCGGACTCTTATGGGAGCCGAGCTCCGTCCTCGACCCCGATTGCTCGTAAACTTTGTCCAGACTCCTAAGGGAGCCGGACTTCGCCCCTGACTCCAATCGCAGGTAGACTTCGCCCGGACTCCTACGGGAGCCAGACCTCATCTCCGACTCAGGCTGTGAGAAGACTCCGCCCGAACTCCTACGGGAGCCGGACTTCATCCCCGACCTCGACTGATGGAAAACTTCGTCCGGACTCCTAAGGGAGCCGGACTTCACTCCTAAATGTGATTGCAGGTAGACTTCGCCCGGACTCCCACGGGAGCCAGATCTCGTCCCCAACTTCAACTGCGGAAAGGCTTCGCCCGGACTCCTACGGGAGCCGGGCTCCGTCCTCAACCCCGATTGCTGGTAAACTTCGTCCGGACTCCTAAGGGAGCCAGACTTCACCCCTGACTGTGATTGCAGGTAGACTTCGCCCGAGCTCCCACGGGAGCCGGATCTCATCCCCAACTTCGACTGTGGAAAGGCTTCGCCCGGACTCCTACGGGAGTCGGGCTCCGTCCTCGACCCCGATTGCTGGTAAACTTTGTTCAGACTCCTAAGGGAGACGGACTTCGCCCCTGACTCCAATCGCAGGTAGACTTCGCCCAGACTCCTACGGGAGCCAGACCTCGTCTCTGACTCCGGCTGCGAGAAGACTCCGCCCGGACTCCTATGAGAGCCAGACTTCATCCCCGACCTCGACTGATGGTAAACTTCGTCCGGACTCCTAAGGGAGCCAGACTTCACCCCTGACTGTGATTGCAGGTAGACTTCGCCCGGGCTCCTACGAGAGCCGGATCTCGTCCCTAACTTCGACTGCGGAAAGGCTTCGCCCGGACTCCTACGGGAGTCGGGCTCCATCCTCGAACCCAATTGCTGGTAAACTTCGTCCGGACTCCTAAGGGAGCCGGACTTCACCCCTGACTATGATCGCAGGTAGACTTCACCCGGACTCCTACGGGAGCCAGACCTCGTCTCCGACTCCGACTATGAGAAGACTCTGCTCGGACTCCTACGGGAGCCGGACTTCATCCCCGACCTCGACTGATGGTAAACTTCGTCCGGACTCCTAAGGGAGCCGGACTTCACCCCTGACTGTGATTGCAGGTAGACTTCATCCGGGCTCCCATGGGAGCCAGATCTCGTCCCCAACTTTGACTGCGGAAAGGCTTCGCCCAGACTCCTACGGGAGCTGGGCTCCGTCCTCGACTCCGATTGCTGGTAAACTTTGTCCAGACTCCTAAGGGAGCCGGACTTCGCCCCTGACTCCAATCGCAGGTAGACTTCGCCCGGACTCCTACGGGAGCCAGACCTCGTCTCCGACTCCGGCTGCGAGAAGACTCCGCCCGGACTCCTACGGGAGCCGGACTTCATCCCCGACCTCGACTGATGGTAAACTTCGTCCGGACTCCTAAGGGAGCCAGACTTCACCCCTGACTGTGATTGCAGGTAGACTTCGCTCGGGCTCCCACGGGAGCCGGATCTCATCCCCAACTTCGACTGCGAAAAGGCTTCGCCCGGACTCCTACGGGAGCCGGGCTCCGTCCTCGACCCCGATTGCTGGTAAACTTCATCCGGACTCCTAAGGGAGTCGGACTTCACCCCTGACTGTGATTGCAGGTAGACTTCGCCCGGGCTCCCACGAGAGCCGGATCTCATCCCCAACTTTGACTGCGGAAAGGCTTCGCCCGGACTCCTACGGGAACCGGGCTCTGTCCTCGACCCCGTTTGCTGGTAAACTTTGTCCAGACTCCTAAGGGAGCCGGACTTCGCCCCTGACTCCAATCGCAGGTAGACTTCGCCCGGACTCCTACGGGAGCCAGACCTCGTCTCCGACTTCGGCTGCGAGAAGACTCCGTCCGGACTCCTACGGGAGCCAGACTTCATCCCCGATCTCGATTGATGGTAAACTTCATCCGGACTCCTAAGGGAGCCGGACTTCACCCCTGACTGTGATTGCAGGTAGACTTCGCTCGGGCTCCTACGGGAGCCGGATCTCGTCCCCAACTTCGACTGCGAAAAGGCTTCGCCCGAACTCCTACGGGAGCCGGGCTCCGTCCTCGACCCCGATTGCTGGTAAACTTTGTCCAGACTCCTAAGGGAGCCGGACTTCGCCCCTAACTCCAATCACAGGTAGACTTCGCCCGGACTCCTACGGGAGCCAGACCTCGTCTCCGACTTCGGCTGCGAGAAGACTCCGCCCGGACTCCTACGGGAGCCGGACTTCATCCCCGACCTCGACTGATGGTAAACTTCGTCCGGACTCCTAAGGGAGCCGGACTTCACCCCTGACTGTGATTGTAGGTAGATTTCGCCCGGGCTCCTACGGAAGCCGGATCTCGTCCCCAACTTCGACTGCGAAAAGGCTTCGCCTGGACTTCTATGGGAGCCAGGCTCCGTCCTCGACTCCAATTGCTGGTAAACTTTGTCTAGGCTCCTAAGGGAGCCGAACTTCGACCCTGACTCCAATCGCAGGTAGACTTCGCCTGGGCTCCTACGGGAGCCAGACTTCGTCCCCGACTTCAACTGAAGGAAGACTCCATCCGGACTCTTGCGAGAGTCAAACTCCAAGCTCCTCTCAGACGGATGGCTAGCCACCTCTCTCTGCTAGACACCCCAGCCGAACTCAGGCCGATAGGCCTGGACCCCCTGGCAGGCCGCAGCAACAGCCACGACTCTGCTCCACCTCCTACGACGGATTCCACATGGCTCCATCACCCCCTGGTAGGCCGCAGCAACAGCCATGACTCTGCTCCATCTCCTGCGATGGATTCCACACGGCTCTATCACCCCATGGCAGGCCGCAGCAACAGCCACGACTCTGCTCCACCTCCTGCGATGGATTCCACGTGGCTCCATCACTCCCTGACAGGCCATAATAATGGCCACGATCCTGCTCCACTTACTGCGATGAATACCGCGCGATTCTTCCATTCTCTGACATGTTGCGACAACGGACGCCGCTCCGCTCCCCTTGGCAGACTCCACGTGGCACGCCCCGGTGATAGCCACGGGTCCACTCCACTACTCTTCGCAACAAACTTCTCCTGACTCTGGGCGGCCCACTGCCAGACAGTTACAGGCATCGCTATCAGTTTGTTGCCCCCTCCGCCTATAAAGAGGGGGGCCAGATCCGTTATTCTCTAAGCTCTTATTTTTACCTAGAAACTCTGCTAAAATTTTTGTTCGAGCACTCCATTCTTGTTGAGGCAGAGAACTGACTTGAGCATCGGAGGGTCTTGCCGGAGCAACCCCACCTCCGGTTTAGACTTCTTTTGCAGGTCCTGACGGCGACCGCACTCCCTCGACTCTAGCTTCTCCGACGCAAGCAGATTTTTGCATCAATAGGATTGGCGCTAGAAGGAGGGGCCTGTGTCTTCACAGTACCCTTGTTCTTAAAGGAGCGCTCAACGGGATTGCCCCTGGGCATTTTTTTCGATGCCCTCTCCTCCTTCCTCCACTTGGTCTTTGCCCGATGCCTCCCTGCAAGGCGTCCACATGGCGATCCACGACCTCCACGGTCAGATCTCAGGCTCCAGCCTCACCTCCAATTTTTCTGCCTCCTCTTCCTCCTCCGGCAACGACGGTCGGTGTGGAGCAATTTGATCTGCTGGCACAGCATGTCAGAGGCCTCACTGAAGCTGTGCAGGCCATGCAGCAGCAGCCGCAGACATCAGTGCACCTGAAAAGAGTGTCACCGGAACACCAAAATCCGATGGTAGGGTGGGCCACTTGGGCCAGCCGCCCCATCTTTCTCGGAAAGACGAACCCGAGGGTGGAGAGCCCTCAATCGGATCACGACTCCACCCCTGAAAGATCTCTACCCCCATTCTGCCAGAGGACTCTCGAGACCCGAAGTCGAGAGGATTTTCTGGACCGAAGACTCCAGGAGATGAACCGACAGATCGAAGAACTCTGCCACGCTCCCCCCACTTATGGTGAGGATATTTGCACTGACCCTCTCTTTTCTCAAATGATCATGCAGGAATCGATCCCGCCAAACTTCAAACTCCCCCAGTTCGAAAGCTACGACGGGACTTTGGATCCGGTTGATCATCTAGAGGCCTTCCGGACGATGATGCTGCTTCATGGTGCACCCGATGCCGTTCTATGCCGAGCCTTCCCATCCACCTTGAAGGGAGCGACGAGAAACTGGTACTCGACACTGAAGTCGGGTACCATCTTTTTCTTCGATCAGATGAGCCACTAATTTGTGGCCCATTTTGTCAGCAGTCGGTGCCTCTGGAAGGGTTCGGAGTTCCTCATTAATATCAAGCAGAGGGAGGGGGAGTCCGTTCAGGCCTACATCAACCGTTTCAATGTCACAGCGCTGGAGGTCCGAAATTTGGACCAATTGGTGGCAATGGACACTCTGAAGAGCGGCCTTTAGAAGAATGACCTTTTGTTCTCCCTGGAGAAGAAGTATCCCAGAAATTTTACTGATTTGTTGGCTCAGGCTGAAGGGTACGCCCGAGCGGAAGATGCCTTCAAAATGAAGGATGAGGAGACTGCGAGATAGCGACAGACGGGAGACTCGAGTAAGTCCGCAGTCGAAAAAGGACTGAGAGAAGCTCGGCCACGTTCTCGATCCCCTCCTGGGCACAAGCGTGTCCATACTCTCCCCCGGGTACATAGGCAGAGAAGTCCGAATCACAGGATTCGACGGGATTCTCCATCGGGAAGATTCTACAACTACGCCCCCCTCAATGCCTCGAAGACTCAGGTATTGATGGAGGTCAAGGAGCAGCTCCTTAGGCCAGAGAGGATGAGCACACACCCCGAAAAATGCAACCCCAACAAGTTCTGTCTTTACCATCGCAACCACGGCCACGACACGGAGGAATACATCCAGCTTCGAGATGAGATCGAGGAGCTCATCCGGCGAGGTCGACTCGATAGATTCATTCGACGTCGGCCTGAGGGTAGAGAAGATCGGCCAAGGGCCCTGCCGCAACCTGAACCGCCAAGGAGGGAGGAGCAGTCCGGAGATCGGCCTCCAATCGGGATCATCGACTCCATCACCGGAGGGCCTCAAGGAGGAGCAGACCTTCCACGACCATGAAACTCGAGAAACCTGTAAATGAGGAGAACCTCATCCTAACATGAGCCAAATGAGAGTCCGATTATTTTAAGATCAGATCAGGGGAAGGACCCATACAACGGCCCTTGAGTGCCCTCGTGGTCATGTTAGGAATAGGAGGAGAGCCTCATCCTAACATAAGCAAAATGAAAGTTCGATTATTTTAAGATCAGATCGGAGGAAAGGCCCATATAACGGCCCTTAGATGTCCCCTGAGCCATGTTAGGGACAGGAGGAGAACCTCGCCCTAACATGAGCAAAGTCAAAGGCCCGATTCTTTTAGATCGGATGGGGGGAGAGGCCCTGCAACGCCCTTACGCGCCCCCACAGCCGTGTTAGGGACAGGAGGAGAACCTCGCCCTAACATGAGCTAAGTCAAAGGCCCGGTTCTTTTAGACCGGATGGGGGGAGAGGCCCTACAATGCCATTATGCGCCCCCACGGCCATGTCAGGGATAGGAGGAGGACCTCGCCCTAACGTGAGCAAAGTCGAAGGCCCGGTTCCTCTTAGACCGGATGGGGGGAGAGGCCAAACAGTGCCCACATGTGCCCCCATAGCCTTGTTAGGGACAGGAGGAGAACCTCGTCCTAACATGAGCAAAGTCGAAGGCCCGGTTCTTTTAGACCGGATGGAGGGAGAGGCCTTTGCAACGACCCTTATGTGCCCCCACAGCCCCGCTGGAAATAGAGGGAGAACCTCGTCCTAACAATGACAAGGACCCGACTGCCCAACAAAATTGGATAAGGAGAAAAGTCCCCTCAATGGCACCTCTACATTTCTACGCGACCCCTTAAAAAGCAAGGGGAGGACCCTCATTCCAAGAGAGGAGAAAAATTAAAAAGAAAAGCGACGAATTACGCCGGCAATAGACAAAAAACAAACCACACCAAAGACCTAAGGAACCTCATCTCAACAAAGACGAAAAGTTCCTACCAAACATCCCCGGCCTCTAAGAAGGCCCTCGACACAGGCCAAGAAAACAACAACACCTTCGAGGTAATACGGAGTTCGGACCACCAAGCTCGAGCCTATGACGATGGACGACAAGAAAAGCAAATCAGCATGGCGACGATTGGGCACCTCCAAACGACATCGACGTCGGACAAGTCTTAAAGACAAGAGAAGTTCGACGGACGACAATTTAATACAACACGCGGATGAGGTAACACAAAATCTCTTTTTCATTTCATTCACAAAATATACACTACAAAGCCCGACAGGCTAAAGAAAAAAAAGTAGAATGACAAGAACAAGATGAAACAACAGAAGAAAAAATACATACATGGGAAGACAGAAAGACAAAAAGAGCCCTAAGGGGGCCCGGCTTCCTCCGACCTCGGGCTTTCGGCTTCGACCCTCGCCAGGGAATCCCTTAAACGTCTGAATTCTACTTTCAATTCTCTCTCTCTCATTAATATCTCCATGTATCTTCGATGATATCGCTGGTTCTCACTCTCCGCCTCTCGACGTCTTTTTCTCAGGACCTCGAATTCTGCCTCCGCATCCTTGACGGCCTGCTGCTCGCATGCCAGCTGGATCTTCAATTGCTGCAGCTCAGCCGTCCTCTCCCCAAGGGCGACAGAAAGCCCTTCTGCAGTTCTTCTTAGGGATTGGAGTTCATTGGAATCCCGAGAGGAAGCGAGCTGAGCCTTGTCAGCCAGCTACCCTTGAAGACGGATGACTTCGTCGGTCGCCACCCTGAGTCTCCCTTTATATTCATCCACCTGCCTGTGCCAGCCGGTCCGATGCACGTCGTAGCCTGCCTCGGTATCCTGAAACTGCTGCTGAAGGTCGGAGACCTTCTTCGACCACTCCCGGTCACCGTCGGCCCGAGCCAAGAGCCGAGATAAACTTCCCTCCAGCTGGCCAATCCTCTCCTGCGCAGCTGACAGTTCCACCCTGAGAGAACTGATCTTCGCTGCTTGAGCCCAAATTCGATCGCTGGCGCGCTTCTTGTGTTCCTCAAGCTCCTTTATGAAGTTTGCCTTCCTCCGGCTGTACTCCATGATCCCCTTCACGTGGAGATTCCAAAAGCGGGTGGCCTCCGCGGTGGCTTCAGAGTGACCCTCCCTCAACCTGTGGAGCTCGCCTTCCATCTTCTTCGACCTTTTTGTCAAATGAAAAACTTCCTTCTTCAACCGCTGGATCATGGACTTCAGCAGAATTTCCTGGGGCAAGGGAAGTGCTTCGGCAGGACGCTGCCGTTGGGAGACCAAAGCGTCAAGGCGCATCTCATTGCAGAAAGAAAAATAAAAAGGAGAAAGGAAGAAAGAAGAAGCCATCCACGATGAGAAATTCAACTTTGTTGATAGAATGTTTCTTAAAGACAAAAGGAAAAGAAAAAATGCAGTAAAGGAAAAATACAAGGTCGGAGGTCTCAGACCTCAGCGGTAGGAGTTGGGGAGCTCGGTGTCCCTGAAAGGGGGGCTGCGGCAGCAGTAGCAACAGGAGAGGGGCCGGCCTCATCTTCAAACTCCTCGCCCAAGAAGCTGAGATCGAGCTCGGGAAACTTTCTGGTCACCTTCTCCTGGCAGAGCTCGAACCCCTTGATGAATGCTTCTTGGCCGAATCGGACGTTCAGGTCCCTCATCTCCGTGGAGGCCTTGAACTCCTCCACCGCAAGACCCCTGGCCTCCGAGACCAGGACCAGAATCTGCTCCACCAAATTGATGACCTCGACCTCTGCCTTTCTCACCGTCTCCTCCGAGGTCTGCTTCTCTTCCTCTCGGGCCTGCTTTGCTTTCTCCAGGGCCTCTTGGAGGGTAACTACTTCAGCGGCCTTTGCTTTGAGGTGAGTGACTTCGGCCCGACGATGCTCCTCCGTCTGGATGGCACCCTCCTCGCCCGGTTCGTCGCCTCGATGTTGGCAAGGAGCTGGTGTCCAATCTGCAAGGGCGGCTAGGGGATCAGAACAAGGGTTGGAAAGCCAATTAAATGAAGACTTGTTTACCTCGAGAAAGGACCCTAGGGAGTCCCAAACTTGCTGCTCAGGATCGGCGTGGTCAATCCTCTCGACGACTTCAGGCAGAATGCAGCCGTCGATCAACCGCTTGATCAAGTCCTTGTCACTGAAGGGATTCTCCGGCTCTTCTTCAGAACCAAGGGACTCTTCAACGACGGCTCGACGGCTACTCGTCCTGCGGGCCACCGACTTCCTTCTCCTCCCCCTCTCGACTCCAGGCGCCTCTGTGGAACGGACCCCCAAAATGGGAGCCCCAGTCGGCGGACTCCTTGAAGAGGCCCGGGGGGCCGGTGGCTCGGAGTCCGAAGGAACGTCGACCACGGGAGCCGCCTGGACAGGCGCAGCCGAGCTCGTCTCCTCCACTCTGACCTTCTTTGCTGATCCGGAGGCCGCGGTGCCTTTTTTTTTGTGGGCCTTGAGATCCCTGACGAGCATCCGTGCTGCTTCGGCGTCCATTCCTCAAAAAAAAAAAAAATTGAAAATCAGCAACGGGGTGAAAAAGGAAGAAGTGACACGTAAAAAAAAAAAGAAAAAGAAGAAAAAAGAGAAGAAAAGAGAAGAAGGATGGAAGAAAAGAAGAAAAAAGAAAAGATGGAATACTCGCAGGATCCTGGGGGCTCAAGCCGATGTTGAACAAAAATTACTCCTTCAAAAGATTGGGAAGGGAAGGAGCGGAATAGTCAAGAAGCTTCCGGGCGGCCTGAAGGTCGTCCTCCCCCAGACTGGGAGCCCGACGGACAGAGTCCCTCAAAGAGCCCCAAGGGGGCAGGCCCAGCCTCAAAGTTGGACAGTGGACGAAGAGGTATTTTCTCTTCCAGTTGTGGATTGAAGAGGGAGCACCTTTCAGCAACCCCTTCTTGCCGAACTGAGGGGAGAAATACTACCAGTCCTTCGCCGAAGGGTGACGCTTGAAGGTATAGAAATGCCTAAACAGAGAGAGGGATGGCTGAACCTTGACTACGTGGTAAAGGGAGAGGAACCCTATCAAAAACCTAAAAGAATTCGGAGCAACTGAAGCTAAAGAGATATCTAAGAAGCGAAAAAGGACGACGACAAAGGGCAAGAGCGGAAGCCGAAGTCCGGCACGGAAGGCCTCTTGATACAGGCAGAAACGACCGGGTGGAGGAGTGCTAACCCGGTCGGAGGGGCCAGGAAGCTCCAGGTCGTACTCCGGAGGAACTCCATACTGAACCCTTATCAGTAGGAGTTCATCCGGAGTCAGGGAGCAGGGAATGGCATCCGACGCAAAAATCGGACGAAGCCCAGTCCCAGAAGTGGGTTCGTCTACAGAGTGAGGCTCCTGGGGAGCTAAGGCGGAAGAACTCTCGGAGCCGCTAAAGGCAGAGGTGCCGGAAGATATTTCGAATAACTTCAAACGAAGATCCTAAAGATCCCGGAGAAATCAGACGGGACAAAGAATGAGGAGTTGCGGGGGACCAAATCAGAGGAATACGACAGAAGGAAATGGAGGAGAAAAGGCCCCTAAATGGCAAGAAGAAAAATGAAGGTTTTGGGACTAACCTAGATCGCTCTGAAGGATGCAGAGGGGCGAGGACAGGGATGACTCGAAGGATGCCTAGGGCCAAAGAAGACGCCAAGGAGGGTCAGGGCTCTCGAAGAAAAGGCAGACACCGGTAGAACTTTCAGGCGAAATAGGGCCCCTGAAGGCGGAAGGGTGAGTTTAAATAGGCCCTGAGATCTGGCGTAATGACGATTGCGAATCCCCTCTGGCCGGTCTCTTTTCGCCGCATGTCCCACTCACCACAGCGGGCGGTTAAAAAGTGGCAGACGGCTGACAGTGCCTTTATTGCGCCACGCCTTGAGCACCGTTCTGCTGCAGGTTCCAAAAGAGCCTCTTCAGATCACCTCAATTTGAAAAGACTCCGACGCACGTGCATTAAATGCCAAAATATCTGAGGATGATTGCGCACGGACATCGAGGGAGGAACTTCGGCTGTGACAATCTTTCTGCACTTCCATCATTCAAAATTCGAACTCGAAAGTAGAGGGACTGGTGTTGGGTTTAAAATACCCTCAGCCGAAGTTCTTAACAGGATTGACCCTCCCAGGACTCCTCCGGCTGTCGACCGTAGACGGTACCTCCCCTGACTGAATTCTCCCGATGGACGAACTTCCACTACACCACCCAAGCTTCTTCAACATGAGTTCCCCCAGTCATCTATTAAACTGCCCTAAGCGCTCACTAAGCTCCACCGCCAGCCGACTTTCTATGACTATCAGCTGCTCCCCGAATCCCTTCCAGACTTCTTCCAGCCAGGTTCAACTCCAATCCGAACTACCCCGGACTTCTCCAATGGTAGATTCCCACAACTACCAGATTTCAATCCGGACTCCTATGGGAGCCAGACCTCGTCTCCGACTCCGGCTATGAGAAAACTCCGCCCGAACTCCTACGGGAGCCGGACTTCATCCCCGACCTCGACTGATGGTAAACTTCGTCCGGACTCCTAAAGGAGCCGAACTTCACCCCTGACTGTGATTGCAGGTAGACTTCGCCAGGGCTCCTACGGGAGCCGGATCTCGTCCCCAACTCCGATTGCGGAAAGGCTTCACCCGGGCTCCTACGGGAGCCGGGCTCCGTCCTCGACCCCGATTGCTGGTAAACTTCGTCCGGACTCCTAAGGGAGCCGGACTTCACCCCTGACTGTGATCGCAGGTAGACTTCGCCCGGACTCCTACGGGAGCCAGACCTCGCCTCCGACTCCGACTACGAGAAGACTCCGCCCGGACTCCTACGGGAGCCGGACTTCATCCCCGACCTCGATTGATGGTAAACTTCATCCGGACTTCTAAGGGAGCCAGACTTCACCCCTGACTGTGATTGCAGGTAGATTTTGCCCGGGCTCCCACGGGAGCCGGATCTCGTCCCCAACTTCGACTGTAGAAAGGCTTCACCCGGACTCCTACGGGAGCCGGGCTCCGTCCTCGACCCCGATTGCTGGTAAACTTTGTCCAGACTCCTAAGGGAGCCGGACTTCGCCCCTGACTCCAATCGCAGGTAGACTTCGCCCGGACTCCTACGGGAGCCAGACCTCGTCTCTGACTCCGGCTACGAGAAGACTCCGCCCGGACTCCTACGGGAGCCGGACTTCATCCCCGACCTCGACTGATGGTAAACTTCGTCCGGACTCCTAAGGGAGCCGGACTTCACCCCTGACTGTGATTGCAGGTAGACTTCACCCGGGCTCCCACGGGAGCCAGATCTCGTCCCCAACTTCGACTGCGGAAAGGCTTCGTCCGGACTCCTACGGGAGCCGAGCTCCGTCCTCGACCCCGATTGCTGGTAAACTTCGTCCGGACTCCTAAGGAAGCCGGACTTCACCCCTGATTGTGATTGCAGGTAGACTTAGTCCGAGCTCCCACGGGAGCCGTACTCATCCCCAACTTCGACTGCGGAAAGGCTTCGCCCGGACTCCTACGGGAGCCGGGCTCCATCCTCGACCCCGATTGCTGGTAAACTTTGTCCAGACTCCTAAGGGAGCCAGACTTCGCCCTTGACTCCAATCGCAGGTAGACTTCGCCCGGACTCCTACGGGAGCCAGACCTCGTCTCCGACTCCGACTGCGAGAAGACTCCACCCGGACTCCTACGGGAGCCAGACTTCATCCCCGACCTCGACTGATGGTAAACTTCGTCCGGACTCCTAAGGGAGCCAGACTTCACCCCTGACTGTGATTGCAGGTAGACTTCGCCCAGGCTCCTACGGAAGCCGGATCTCGTCCCCAACTTCGACTGCGGAAAGGCTTCGCCCGGACTCCTACAGGAGCCGGGCTCCGTCCTCGACCCCGATTGCTGGTAAACTTCGTCCGGACTCCTAAGGGAGCCAGACTTCACCCCTGACTGTGATCGCAGGTAGACTTCGTCCGGACTCCTACGGGAGTCAGACCTCATCTCCGACTCCGGCTACGAGAAGACTCCACCCGGATTCCTACGGGAGTCGGACTTCATCCCCGACCTCGATTGATGGTAAACTTCATCCGGACTCCTAAGGGAGCCGGACTTCACCCCTGACTGTGATTGCAGGTAGACTTCGCCCGGGCTCCTACGGGAGCCGGATCTCGTCCGCAACTTCGACTGCAGAAAGGCTTCGCCCGGACTCCTACGGGAGCCGTGCTCCATCCTCGACCCCGATTGCTGGTAAACTTTGTCCAGACTCCTAAGGGAGCCGGACTTCACCCCTGACTCCAATCGCAGGTAGACTTCGTCCGGACTCCTACGGGAGCCAGACCTCATCTCCGACTCTGGCTGCGAGAAGACTCCGCCCGGACTCCTACGGGAGTCGGATTTCATCCCCGACCTCGATTGATGGTTAACTTCGTCCGGACTCCTAAGGGAGCCGGACTTCACCCCTGACTATGATTGCAGGTAGACTTCGCCCGGGCTCCCACGGGAGCCGGATCTTGTCCCCAACTTCGACTGCGGAAAGGCTTCACCCGGACTCTTACGGGAGCTGGGCTCCGTCCTCGACCCCGTTTGCTGGTAAACTTCATCCGGACTCCTAAGGGAGCCGGACTTCACCCCTGACTGTGATTGCAGGTAGACTTCGTCGGGGCTCCCACGGGAGCCGGATCTCGTCCCCAACTTTGACTGTGAAAAGGCTTCGCCCGGACTCCTACGGGAGTCGGGCTCCATCCTCGACCCCGATTGCTGGTAAGCTTTGTCCAGACTCCTAAGGGAGCCAGACTTCCCCCTGACTCCAATCGCAGGTAGACTTCGCCCGGACTCCGACGGGAGCCAGACCTCGTCTCCGACTTCGGCTGCGAGAAGACTCCGCCCGGACTCCTACGGGAGTCGGACTTCATCCCCGACCTCGACTGATGGTAAACTTCGTCCGGACTCCTAAGGGAGCCGGACTTCACCCCCGACTGTGATTGCAGGTAGACTTCGCCCGGGCTCCTACGGAAGCCAGATCTCGTCCCCAACTTCGACTGCAGAAAGGCTTCGCCCGGACTCCTACGGGAGCCAGACTCCGTCCTCGACCCCGATTGCTGGTAAACTTTGTCCAGACTCCTAAGGGAGCCGGACTTCGCCCCTAACCCCAATCGCAGGTTGACTTCACCCGGACTCCTACGGGAGTCAGACCTCATCTCCGACTCTGGCTGCGAGAAGACTCCGCCCGGACTCCTACGAGAGCCGGACTTCATCCTCGACCTCGACTGATGGTAAACTTCGTCCGGACTCCTAAGGGAGCCGGACTTCACCCCTGACTGTGATTGCAGGTAGACTTCGTCCGGGCTCCTACGGGAGCCGGATCTCGTCTCCAACTTCGACTGCGGAAAGGCTTCGCCTGGACTCCTACGGGAGCCGGGCTCCATCCTCTACCCCGATTACTGGTAAACTTTGTCCAGGCTCCTAAGGGAGCCGGACTTCGACCTTGACTCCAATCGCAGGTAGACTTCACCCGGGCTCCTACGGGAGCCAGATTTCATCCCCGACTTCAACTGAAGGAAGACTCCATCCGGACTCCTGCGAGAGTCGGACTCCAAGCTTCTCTCAGACGGGTGGCTAGCCACCTCTCTCCGCCAGACACCCCAGTCGAACTCCGGTAGATAGGCCTGGACCCCTTGGCAGGCCGCAGCAACAGCCACGACTCTGCTCCACCTCCTGCGACGGATTCCACGCAGCTCCATCACCCCCTGGCAGGCCGCAGCAACAGCCACGACTCTGCTCCACCTCCTGCGATGGATTCTACACGGCTCCATCACCCCATGGCAGGCCGCAGCAACAGCCACGACTTTGCTCCACCTCCTGCGATGGATTCCACGCGGCTCCATCACTCCCTGACAGGCCATAATAATGGCCACGATCCTGCTCCACTTACTGCGATGGATACCGCGCGATTCTTCCATTCTCTGGCAAGTCGCGACAACGGACGCTGCTCCACTCCCCGTGGCAGACTCCACGTGGCACGCCCCGGTGATAGCCACGGGTCCACTCCACTACTCTCCGCAACAAACTTTTCCTGACTCTGGGCGGCCCATTGCCAGACGGTTACAGGCATCGCTATCAGTTTGTTGCCCCCTCCACCTATAAAAGGGGGGCCCCAGATACGTTATTCTCTAAGCTCTTATTTTTATCTAAAAACTCTGCTAAAATTTTCGTTCGAGCACTCCATTCTTGTTGATGTAGGAAACTGACTTGAGCATCGGAGGGTCTTGCCGGAGCAACCCCACCTTCGGTTTAGACTTCTTTTGCAGGTCCCGGCGGTGACCGCACTCCTTCGACTCCAGCTTCTCCGACGCAAGCGGATTTTTGCACCAACAATAATTATTATAAAAAGTAAGCATAAAGAATGCATCAGTTCGAAATCAATTTTTATTGTACAGCATTATCAAAACATAATTCATGTTAGATTCGACTTCTTTTCAAAATTTGAATTTCTTTTAAAAGTTCAATTCTTTCAAAATATCAAGTTTTTATCAGTCATTCTCATCAATCATGATCCATGACCATATTATCCCTATTATAAGATCATAGTACCGTGTATCATCTTGCAGTGGATCGTGTATCATCTTACAGCAGCTACATATCATCTTGTAGTAGGCTACGTGTCATCATACAACATGCTGTATCATCTTACAATAAATTGCATATATCGTCTAGTAAAGTTATAACAACCGTGCGTTATCTTGTGATAAGCTGCGTATCATCTTGTAGCATGCTACGTATCATCTTGCAGTAAGTCATTAGGAAGCCATGGATCTGCTAGCGGTTTATCATGAATTTGCTAATGATATGTCATGTATTTGCTTGTGATAAAATCCATAAAAACTAGTCAATTGCCAACATATTAGTCTGCATTAGTGGGATCTTCCACATAGTCAGACTGACGGTTCAAGTCATCTGGAATCAAATTCTTTTTATAAATCATATTTCATATTTCAATTCAATAAGAATATATGTAATCATATGATGTCGAAATCAATCAAGTATAACATATAACAAAATCAATACTTTTAATTATGCTTCATCATAATATTTTAAAATAAGATATATTCAATAAAAAAATATCATTCATCAAATTCATACATCATGAGTAGTAGGATTCAAAAGTTATCGATATATCAATCTTATAATTTATCAATAATCTAGTAAAAAATGAAGCATTACTTATCTCATATGTATTTTAATAAATTCACATAATTCTATTTTTTTTTAAAAATTTTTGGTTCATAGATCATATCACAGTATCCGATGTCTACAACCCTATATATGATCAAATTCAATAATCAGAAAGGATATGAATAATTATGGAAGATTGAATGATGGTAGTCACATTCAACTGTCTGAGTCAATCTAGTTATTCAATTTCATCTGATCAAGATCTAATTAGGATGTAGATGGTTCAGTAGAGATCGAGGATGATCAAATTAGTATCGTCTGACAAGAGTCAAAATGAAGGTTGGTATGCCATCCGAAAATTAGAGGTTGGTTCAATTAACAATTTTTATTCAATTAAGATCATCAAAGATACAAAGAATTAATAGAGACCAATAAAGATCGGGTCTTGTGCGGCTCGATAAAGATTTGGATGGTGCGGATATGCTATCCGACTGATAAGATGGTTCAAAGTTTGACATCTGGATTAAATCAGATTCAAAGTGATAGGGTCGAAAATCTTTCATTGAGTTCATAAATCAAATCGAAAGAAAAAATCAGAGGAAAGAGAAACTAATAAGATGGAATAGGACTAAGCATGCAATATTGTCCAATAATCTAATCGATCAGATCAAGATGATTTAATCAAATTATGATAGAATTACTACATAAATATTCAATAAAATCATGGATGATAAGAATCTAATGGTATCCGATCGGATCAAGATGGATGTTGACATGCTACCTGATGACTACAGATCAGGACCCCTTCATAGGATCATTCAAACTCCTCATCAATCTTCTCAAGTTCTAAAAAAACTTTGGAGAGAGAAATAATTTAGAGAGAGAAAATTATAGAGAAAAAAATTAGAGAGAAAAGATAGAGAGAGAAAGTGAAGAGGAAAACTAGAGAGAGAAAGAGAGGAGAGAGGGTAAAAAGGGAAAGTCTTTTTTCTTCTTTCTTTCTTTTTTCTCTTTTTTCTTCATTGGTGGAACAGGGACATACTTCTCCTATTTTTCATAGAAATTAGGGCTTAAAGCCACGGTAGCTGTTGTCGAGAATACAAGTCATGGTAGCATAGTCGAGCATCCCTCGATCATGATTCTACTTCTTTCCTGAGCTAAAAGGGTTTAGCTTTATTGAAAAATGATGGTCGAGAATATAGCCTACGGTAGCGCAACCTACGGTTCCTAGTCTGGTGATCAACGGTGTGGGACGGTGCTGAAAATCAAGGTAATGCAGATGGCAAAAATAGGGCATAGTTTTCTTGGCCTAAATCCAATGAGAGCCGGCTAGAAATCAAGCTTCTAAGGGCTCAAGGGAGTAGTAAACAAGATCTACTTGAAGATGAGAGGATTATTATCTCTTTTCTAGTAGAGCTCGGGCCCAATCTCCAACGAGCAAGGTGGTATGCTTTCAAAAGGAGGGGAGTTCGACCTCTTCCAATGATGGCTAGTGGTCGATTACCCCTTGAGTTCGATGGGGTCTTAATCCCCTCTTTAAATAGGATGGAAGGAGGAGTCCTGATCCTCCTCGGTGTCAGACTCCTCTGATGACTTCAGGATGAAGGACACTCCCGATGGGAGTCTTCTCTATAATTAATTTTTTTTCTTTTGAATACTTTAAGATCTATGCAATTTGGATCCTTATTTATTGATTGCTGGCCGATCAAATGGGTTAGCTTAGTTCACTTAGGGGTTGAGTATCACAAATACCCTCTCCATGATCTCTCTCCCCCTCTCCCTCGAAGCTGCATGGTGGAGGAGGACAAGAGGGACAAAGTTGAAAGAAGACAAATATATAAATGGAAGGGAAGGGCGATGGTAGGTACCTCCTGACAAAATAGTGAGGCTGAAATCTAGATAGATTTATAAGGGCAAGAAGGGCCATTCCTACTTTCCATCTATTTCTCCGGAAAAGAAAATCTTTGAATCTCCTCTTTTGATAATTGTTTGTCTATTCATGGCTGGAGGGAGAGGGGAGGGGGTTTTGCTAGGAAACTATGCAAAACAATGTGATGGAGTTAGACTCTCAGTCATTTGTTTCGATGCCTTCTCCTAGTCCTCTCAAACTCTAGGAAGTCTGGCAATAAGTAGAGGAGAAAAAAGAGAAAAAAAGAGAGCGTTATTGGCGGACCTCCTTTAGTTTAATTAACTAATAGATTATGCACAAGGTCTAAAAGAGCATCAATGTTCTCTAACATCAATGCTTCTTAGATACTCTTTTGGTTAATATCCCATTTATTTAAACTTGGATGACCTTGGATCTTTTAGAGGACTTTTTTCTTCGATGCCAACTTCTGCTTCTTTCGAGTTTGGTCAGACCAACTGATCGAATAGATTGGTTCGAGAATCAGATAGCTTGTCGATTTGTTAGTCAGCTCAATTTTAAAAATATTGTCATTACTTGCATCTATCTTGGATTCATGATACATTGGATAAAATTTACCCCATTAGGATCGAGTCAAGTTAGATCGGATATCTTATGGAGCGAAGTAAATTGCCAACTCTAATTTCAAGTTTGATTTAGCCTTCTTTTATTTCCCCCCTTTTTAGATGGCTCAAAAATAGTTTTTGAATATTTAGTTTATTCAAGTTTAGTTGAATAACTTTAACAAGCTTTTGATCTTATAATTGAGCTATGTTTGAGCTAAAATTGAATTGCTTAAGGGTCTGCTCTTTTGAGGATAAATAATTTATTCAAAAATTTATATTTTTTGAATAAATATTTTTTAAGCAATATTTAGATAAAAAAATAATTTATCTATATTCATTTATGTATTGAAAAATAGTTTAAAAATTTATTACCTATGTTCTTTTGTATTACTAGTTTGCTAGATAAGTTGCTAAGATCTATCTATATTTTCCATTATACCTTTTATTATGTAGATATTATTATGTATAATAGTATAATATAATATAATATATTATTATAATATTATTATTCTAATATATTATAATACTATACTATATCATATTAATATCTTATATTAATATAATACAATATATATTATACAATATTATTATATAATAATATAATATAATATATTACATTATATTAGAATATATTAGTATATATAAAATATATTATATTATTATAGTATTATATAAATAATATTATATATAATAATATAATATAATATAATTATAATATAATATTATTAGATTATAATATATTAATATATAATCATATATTATATTTTTATAATATTATAATAATATAATATATTATATTATAACTATTGATTATAATATTATATTATAATATACTATATTAAAATATAATATAGTATTATATCATAATATATTATATAAATATTATTATATATTATTATTTTAATATATTATAATATAATATTATGATATTATTATAATATATTATAACAATATAGTTGTTGTGTTCTAATAATATGGAGGGCACCAATAGTCCCACATCGGTTGTGAGTCAATGGAGACTCGTGCTTATAAGGAGGAAAAAATCTTTCTCACGTGAGGTACTTTTTAAAAGACAAAATTGTGAGGCCCATGGGTCAGAGTAGATAATACCTTACGTGACGGATCGAGCCCTTGTCCGCAATAATGGCGTGCCAGGTAGGGGTCGAGGTTCATCTCAATTTTTTGAGATCGAGGTCTGCCTCGACTGACTGTGGGGCTCCTCGGACTATACACATCGGAATCTCCTTTCACTGGGGGGGCTCTGTTGTGGTTCTAATAATGTGGAGGGCACCAATAGTCTCACATTGATTGTGAGTCAAGAGTGACTCGCGTTTATAAGGAGAAAAAAATTCTTCCCACGTGAAGCACCTTTTAAAAGACAAAATTATGAGGCCCATGGGCCAGAGCGGACAATACGTCACGTGACGGACCGAGCTCTTGTCCGCAACAATAGTATATTATATATAATAATATATTATATAAATATTATATTATATTATCATATGGTTAAGAGTATATTAGGAATGAATTAAAAAATTTAATTTTTAGGTTGATGAAAAAAATCATGTAGCTACTCTCTAGGTAGATAAGATTTTTTTTTCATTTTATGAGAAAATGCTATTTATGAAAAAATAGCTTATCCATCTTGAAAAATATAAGAATATAGATAAGTTAGTTAATAAAAAAATTAATCAATTTTTTCATAATATTTATTTACAAAAAAAAATAGATTGTAAATTGATAATGCTAGCCAGATGTCTTTCTTTTCTCTATTAATAGTATAGTCTATTTGATGATGATTCTTGCAATCTTCTCAACTTTCTTTTGTTTCCACAACTCTAAGCATCAATGTTTTCCGCTTCCTTCCCCTAATATACAAGGAGAACATCGAAGAAGCGAGAAAGAAATCCAACAAAGAGCAGATCAATTGATCAGAAAGTGAAAATAAGCAAATGTAAAGGAGGAAGGAAGGTTTATCTCTTGTGGCAATGAGAGTTCCTCAAACTTTCACCCTTTAAAAAACAAAAAATGAAACAATGCCTAAATCGATCCCTCTAAACTAAGAAAAATCAAGCATATATCCAAATTACTGCCTCCAAATCTCGCGAATCAGATTTCACCCGTATCAATCCCATTCAATGCGAGTGGAATTAAGAACATAATTTGGGTCGGATCCAACTTGGGAGGACTCCGCATAACAAAATTTGGATCCGGTGTTACGAATACCAGTCTCCTCTTGTCTACCCTTCAACCGCACCCACCGTCGCGTGCCCTCTTTTAGCACCCCCGCCCCAAAAAAAATCCAGAGTTGGAGTACGAACGACGAGAGAGAAGCGAAGAAGCGATGTTCTTCCACATAACGCTGGAGCGGAACATGCAGCTCCATCCGCGGCATTTCGGGCCCCACCTACGCGACAAGCTCGTCGCCAAGCTCATGAAGGATGTCGAGGGCACTTGCAGGTCTCAGTCTCCTCCTCCTCCTGCTTCGTTTTCTCGTTTCCCTTTCTTCCTCCTAGTTGGGACTTGGAGACGACCCTAACCCTAATTAGAGTGTTTTCTGTGTCATAGCGGTCGGCATGGCTTCGTGGTGGCCATCACGAACGTGGAGGACATCGGGAAGGGCCTCATCCGGGAGGGCACCGGCTTCGTCACGTTCCCCGTCAAGTACCAGTGCGTCGCCTTCCGCCCCTTCAAAGGGGAGATCCTCGAAGCCGTCGTCACCATGGTCAATAAGGTCGAGAGGCCCTTTTTTTTTTTTGCTTTCCATGTGTTAAATATCGTTTTGTTTGATGTTTTTGAGGGGATTTTGCTTGCGTCCTTGCAGATGGGCTTCTTCGCGGAGGCTGGGCCGGTGCAGATCTTCGTTTCGAATCATGTGAGTAGATTTAAAAGCTAATTTAAATGAATGGAATGATTATGGAAATTAAACTGTGATAAACATTGCCATTATAAAGGAATTTTGGGGTCCTGTGAATTGGAATCATGCATGTGTTAGTCTGGTGACGTTTTGTAGAGTAGTTCTGAATATCTTTCTCTGTTTTTATCATCCTTTTCTTTTCTTTTTTTTCTTTTTTTTTTTTTTTGTCAGTTGATTCCGGATGATATGGAGTTCCAGTCTGGTGACATGCCAAACTACACGACATCCGATGGATCGGTATGTTCAGTTCTTGGCTCTAGATGACTTGTCTGACTTTACATTTGCAATTAAAATCGGATGTATATTAATTTTTTGACTATGTTGATAAGAATTTGTGAGATTTATGTTTATATTAGCAAAAGAAGATGTCTGATGTATGTTCATTGTTGAAAACAGTTCATAAGGCCAATATTGGCTATCTTTCTTTACCATCCATCTGTCTAGTGGTCGGTTAGTGGTTTTGGGGCAAATCATAACATGGTTTGCATCTGATGAAGTATGGTTGTGGGGTTTATGGATATAGCATACATACATTTGCCCAATAAATTAACTTGGCATGGAATATTAGTATTTATCAATTTCTCTCAAGGATATCAATGATTAATTGTTTATATCAAGCGAAGTTGAAAACTTGGTTGCATATAGTTGAGCATTGTCCTGTAGCTTTATTCAACTCATGATATGAACGATGTGTTTGGATTTGGAACAAAGTCCATAGTTTTTGTAAGAATGGTAAGCAGTGAAATCACAAATTATCTTCCCAAATACGGCGGATGTACAACTGAATGGTCCTTAAGAGGCAAGTCCGGTCGCCATGTACACCTTATTGAAATCTCATCCTAGACAATGGTCCTACTACACTACCCCTACTTGTATAACATCCATGAAGAGAACCACCAAGCATTTCTCTTTTATGGTTCATGGTTTTATCAACTTCTCCTATTATATGCTAGTTGCCTCCATTTAGTAATTAATTCCATAAGGCATATAGCTTGGGTGCACGGGAAAGAAGCACATTCCATGTATTATTATTATTATTATTATTTTTCCTTCAAAATTTCAATGCATCTGATTACTCCATAAGGACCAAAGTTCATTTTCAACTAGGAGTACCCTTTTCATTTTTTTTCTTTATTTTGAGTTGTTAGATATTCTCCCTAATCTGTAGTGGAGATTATTGATTATTATCTGTAATAAGGAATTATTCAACTCTTAGTTGTGGGTGGCCTGGTGGAGTGGGCTAAACAAGGAGGATAGAGACTAAGGTATCTGTGTGTCTTTCTCCATTTGTATGGCCTTGGTTCTCTCTCTCTCATGGCTGTGCTTGTTTTTCTTTTCAAAGAAGGGGTTCCATGTGATTTCTTCTGCGTGCAAGGATGCTACCTCTTCTCTTCCGCGCTTTCTTTTCTTTTTTATTTAATGATTTCTTGTCTGAGTATTTGCTGCAAAGGCATTCCTTTTTGCTGCCTTCTGCAGCTTTTGTGCATGAATGTCACTTACTTTTTCATCTAATTGGTCTTGTACTGATTCTTCTGGTGTAGACTCATGATTTCTGCACCTGAATAATAAGTCTGTCCAGCTTGAATACCTGAAGAGCACCCAGGTTTTTTTCATAATGATCATTTGATCTAGCTAATGAGAATTTTGGTCAGATCCTTTAAATTGTTCCATTCATTTGTTGCCAGCAAAACATGAAAATCATCAACACCAAGAATTCCGGACATATCAATGCATTGCAGCATGTTAAAATACATTTGTCCTCTCTATCATTTGCATGATGTTGACAATTACATTTACTTCCAGTAATTATTCATATCAAGCACTGAGCCTGGCTGGTAGGGGCACAAGGTGCCGATTCAGTGTGGTGTAAGGGCTCGGTATGCCACAGCAGCAGCACATGGTAACAGCTGCTGTGTCGACTGCAAAGGTGTACCATGTGTTAGCATGGGGGGTATATCATGTTGTGCTGACCTGTACTAGTAAAATACTAGTCTAAGGTCTGGTATTGGGATTTAAAGCCGCCATAGGCAGCCTTGGGTCTTCAATTTATGTTTTGTTCTCATGTACATTCTTCCATTGCATTTTGCACCAAGCCACTGACAAACAGCATTGTTTTTATGTCTAGTTGATGTGAAGGTATCGTGTTTCTGGAGGCTGTCATTGAAACTTCAATCTTCATCACCTCATATATGTCAGCTACTTTGAGTTGAACTGCTTTATGAATCTGACAATAGCAATCACAAACCTTCTCTGGATTTTCTAAAAGATCCCAGAGGGTCCCCTTATACCTATGTACCACACTTGATGAATATTTAATTAGTCAAAAGCCAAGATTTGAAGTTTAACAATGTTGCAACCCTCTACTCTCAAAAATGTTTATCTTGATCTCTGTATTTTCATACCATTATATAGCTTTCTGTTATGGTTGAAATCAGTATCCTGTTATCATCGAATCTTCATACCAACAATTTGTCGTCCTATGAAGTCCTAACAAGTACCTGTTATTTTCTTATTCTTTGAGGCCTAAAGTAACACATACGGTTCAAACCAACAACCTGCATTTCAATCAAACCAGCTGCTTGCTATTTGATTATTGTCTGATTAAAACTTTTCTAATTAAACCTAGCCCATATGAAGTCCGCCAACCAGTCAACCATGCACTACTAAAGGTTGATTGAAGGACACTCCTGGAGGTAAAGACACTTTTTTTTTCTTTCTTGAACTAGTGACAAAGATGAGATCTCAAATTTCCTTTTGGCAAAAATCTTGGTACTTGTGATAGCTTGCATAGTTTCTGTTCTTAATCTTGTTATGTGTTGATTTAGGAGAATCCAATCTGTCTCTTTCATATTGCAAGACTTCCTAATGTTGCAATATGCTGTTGCCATTAGAAATTAATGTGCTTCAGCATTCATGGGGAAAGGAAGAACACTAACTATGTTGCAATTGATACACATCTGATTATTTATGAGATATGCAAGAGTCAAAAGTCCAATGTTCTGTGAAAGTTATGGAGAAAGTTTATGTCTACATTTAAATTTGGATGAAAAAGAGAAAAAACACATAAAAAGAGTTGAAGTCATAGCTTGGAGTGTTGAATGAGCTTCAATTTTTAAAACTTTTGTGTAGTAAAACAAAGTCAAAATTTGATTCATAGATGACTTAACAAAACTGTAGTCATGGCTTCCTGTATATAAAAAGCTGCAAAGAAGAAAATTATAAAAGGTTACAAAGAAAAAAATTTAGATCTATTTTTTGCTGATCAAGTTACCTACCATGTTTTCGTATGCCAATAATGCTTTCAAAAAAATTAAGCAACCTTCTAATGTAATCTGATCACTTTGCTATTGACCTTAGTTGAGTCAACTAAAACCTCAGAGCTGAGTCTACTAAAACCTCAGAGATTTGGGGCCACCAGAAGTCATTCAACATTATTAGAGTATGTAATAATTATGCACTTCCAGAAAGGCAGCTGACTCATTGTACCTGCAAATTGATTCATAGGTAATGCCCACACTACTCCAAGGTCCAGATAAAACAAAAATAGAAAGAAAATGACCCATATTTAAAAATGAATCCAACTTTATGCTGATACAATGTATTATGCAGGACAATTGCAAGTGGAATTAGATAAAGTTTATTATTATATATACATTGACATATCTTTTTACATTTAATCTCCACATCTATAAAATTGGTGTCAACATTTTTTCAGGGTGTTGGAGATGATGCATGTGAACATGGCTGGTTTATTGCCGTCCATCTTATAAGCTTTCTCAATGGTCATTCAATGATTTTTGTTCAATGATTTTTGTGAAGAAAAGAAGTAAAAGAATTTATGACTGATCTATCTTAAGTTAGGCATGGAGAATTGCAAATTATCATGATTGATATATTTGTAAGCATCCTTTTCTTTTGGGGGGTGGGGGAGAGATGATTCTTTAGGCCTAGTTAAGAACTTTAAGAAAAAGGACAATGCAGTCTCATTTTTTCACATTTTGAAAAGTTATACACCTGAAGCGTGGAAGTATTTATCTGAAGTTTTAAAAAGTTGCAGTGGCATACTGTAGGTTGGGATACCACAGGACACGTGCATGATGTGGATGTATATGCAGTTGGGTTCTTAGAAATGTTTTAAAATAATAAATATTCTTGAATTGGATGGGGATAAATAAATGGTTAAATGAATATGTAAAGTGAACAAGAAAACTAAGCATGTATTCTTAGACTTATTTCATAAGCACTTTTAGTACAGCAGATGTTAAACTTTAAAATAATCCTTTTGGTTACCAAAAAAGATTATATCCTTTTGTGGAGAAGTGGTCGCCAGCCTAGGGTATAAGCCTCCTATGCTAGCAACTTGGTGTATGTGCTTAACAACATGTTATGTGATCGAGCTGCATACTGGGATTGCATTGGGCCACTGTGGTATAGTCATTTGACTGTATTCAAATATGCTGGTGCATATGCAGCTGCACGTACAGCATTTTAAGTGGTAAATTTGCTCCAAAAGTCTTCTTTAAGGCCTCATTTCGCATTGCTTTTGGAGGATAGAGTGATTCTTTGGATGGTTGGAATCTCTTTTGAGTGATTTTGAAGTGTTTGGTAAAAGCTCTAGCTCCTTCAAAAGTTGAAAAGAGTCAACTATGGAAAAGCTCCAATTTGGAGCTTTTGGCCAAAAGCTTTATTTGGGATGTGTGGTGGGGAAGCTTTGTCTTGACAAAAGCTCAGCCGAGACATCCAGGTTCGTCTTCTTAACAAAAGAGATCTGGGTTCGAATCCCAGCAACATTTTTTTAAAAAGAATTAATAAAAAATATTTTCATTGCCATAATCATTTAAGTTGGTGCCTTTTTATTGACATGACATGCAATTGAGTATTTGGAATTTAACTTTATGTTGAGGAGGATTTACTCAGCTTTTTATTACCATAATTTATGAATTAATAGTACTTGATAATAATAACTATATAGTACAATACAATATAATATCATTATATCACATTACATTATATAAGATTATATTATATTATATTATTATAATTATAATATTAGAATAATTATAATATAATAATTATATTATTATTATTATTATAATATAACAATTATATTATTATTATTATTATAATATAACAATGCTATACAAATATTACTATATTGTTAGAAATATAAATATATTTATATTAGAATCAGTACCCTGTTATCATCAAATCTTCATATCAATAATTTGTTGTCCTATGAAGTCTGCTCAAGCACTTATTGTTCTGTATTTTGTCTTCTTGTTCCTTGAGGCCTAAAGTGGCACTTACAGTTCAAACCAACACCCTCCATTTCCATCAAACCAGCTGCTTGTTATTTGATTAGTTTCAGATTGAAAATGTTCTAAGTAGCTATATATGAAGTCCGCGACATGTCAACTATTCACCAATGAAGGTTGATTGAATGACACTTCTGAAGCTAAAGACATTTTCTTCCCTTTCTTGTACTAATGACGAAGATGAGATCTCGAATTTCCCTTGGTATTTGTGATAGCCTCCACAGTTGCTCTTCTTAATCTTATTATGTGTTGGTTTGGGAGGATCCAGTCTGTCTCTTTGATATTGGAAGACTTCTTCATGTTGCAATACGCTGTTTCCATTTGACATTAATGTGCTTCAGCATTAATGTTGCAATCTGTCTCTTTGATGCAGTAGGAGTCCGTGGTGCATTCTGCATTTCAATTTGACATGTGCAGTTTGGCATCCTTAAGGAAAACAAGAAGCATGTTTACTTTTATTTGAATTTATTTTGTGGCTGATTATTCATAAGATATTCATCATGGAAAAATTTCATAATTAAAACTAGATTTGATTGAAAGAAGGAAGACACGTGTGAAGGTTTGAATCCACAAATTGGAGTGTTCCAATTTCTTGAATCTATTACATAAGCTTTAAATTTGAAATTTCTTGAAGGAGAGTGAACTCCACATTTCAGTCGTATCAATCTAACAGGCCATGTGCCCAAAAATATCAAGTGTTGCCCAGGGATAGCAAACCAAGAAGGAGGGGGGTGAATTGGATTCTTTAAAATTTAAAACAAATATGTACAATATTACAGTATCTAAGTGTGCATGTGAAGTATCGAGAGAAATAAGTAATAATAGCATAAGACAAAAGAAAATTAAAGACAATCACAAATACTTAGTTTATAGTGGTTCAATGTTAAACTCAGTACCTATGTCCACTTCCTAAGACCTTCTACTTAGGAATTTCAATTATAATCACTCTTTGATTATAGTCCGATTATTTTATCGGGGCTCATAATCAATCTAATTGTTTTATTAGGCTCACCAATTACAACCTTTGCAATTAAGTCTCCTTGACTTAGTCAAATACAATTGTCCAATTATGGGCTTGGACTAGCATAAATCTTCAAGTTTCTTTTTCCAAGAAACTTAATATAACTCAAGAATACAATAAATAAATAATATAAAGCTCAACTAAATAGAATTCTTTGAAGCTCAAGAAAGTCACTGGCGAAGAATCTTGAATGCATGGACTTCTTTCTTAATTGCTTGAGAGAAGCTTGAAGGAAAGCTTTGAATGATTGCTCAGCAGGTAGCTTGCATAATCAATGCCCTTAACCTCTCTTCTCAAATGGATTAAATTGTAGAAGGTGGAATTGAATGCTCTCTTAAGTTCTTCCTTTTTCTACTTAGTTATCTTTTTGTTAACTTGGATATGCTTAGATATGTTAGATGTATGTCCTAGAAGCCAATTGTTGGCGGACATTGTAATTTCAGAGCATAAGTTTGTACTTGTAAACTTTATTAATTAATAAAAAGATAAATTTTATTCCATTCATGTTTTTATGTGTCCATGATTCGTTCAAGGGATTAACAGCTGATAATATATATTTTTAAGGTGTTGAGAATTTGAGACATATTATTGATGGTTAATTCTTAAAAGCTTCCGATCGAAAGATCATCACAGAGGACGGTAATCGATTCAGTTAGATCGGTGCATAGATCATCTTCCTTCCAGATAGATGTGTCTCGAGTCTACAGTGTGGGGAACACTGAGGTGAGAGTGTAGGTGGTTGCTAGAGAACAACTTGCACTGAGCGTGACGAACACGAGAAATCACTTGGATATTCGTCAGTGGTTTGCTCGATGCTGCAGTGGTGTGAGTAGTCCTTTGACTTGTGGTGCCTCGGCTATTCACAGTGAGGTTACTGTAGTTTGACTAATAAATTTGGAGTCTTAGTCATTTGGATTCTTGTGGTATATGTTGGCTATAGTAGGTTTAGATTCACTGTTAGGAGTATGATGCACTTAAATGGAATCATTGATCTTGATAGAAAAGGAGAAGTCCTATGTGATTCGCAAGACTGAGTTCAGAAAGTCTTCGACCAAAGCAAATGTGAATACTGGAAAGAAGTTTTCATGAAAATTCACAAATGAATTCGAGTCGAGCCAATCATGCATATGATTAAAATTGGGATTTGATGAGGTTTTTATGATCTCTGTCTAGTCGGGACTCACAATAGAAGGACTAAATCACATAGTAACTGCATCTACAAGTTTAATATTTTCATTTTGCTAGGTTGTCTCTACATACTACTAGGTATCACTGATGGATTGTGAGACTCATTGAGCGTCGTCTTGATGATCAATGATCCTTGATGGATAGAATTGGAATTGTTCCGATCCATCGAAAGGAGTTTCGATGATACTGTGATAGGGATCACAGTATATCTCACTATCAGAAGAATAGAACTTATGAGGTCACACATAATAGAGGTATTTGATTGATTAGATGGTTGATTAGCGATTATGAATCGCTATTGGATCTAATCGTCAATATGATTGATGATTAATCTAATGCAAAAGTTGCAATAAAGTAAATTCACTAACAGGCAGTGAGTTGTAGGAGGATTAATTGGCAATTAGATTGCTTATTGGTTCAATCTGATTGAGTAACGGGGTTAGAATTAAGTGTAATTGAATTGGATTCGATTTGACTTGATTTGGATTTGATTAGGTCAAGTCTAATTGAGTTATGAGATAATCCAATTGCAAGAAAGATCAATTCCTGATTTGATCAGGACTTGGGTTCAACTAAGATTGTAATTAGATTAGGATCTTATTGGAGAGATTGGATTCCTAATTAGATTAGAATTTTTTCTTTTTCGGGTGCAACCAAATTTTTAATTAATTAGGAATTAATTGACCACCTAAATTGAGAGTCCCAATGGATTGGGACTCTCTCTTGCACCACACCCCATGACCACGCCACAAACTATTTCACGCCAATGTTTCTTACGGTGTTTTTGCGTGAGAGAAGCCACACAAATCCCTCTTGTCGCCCCCTTTCTTAATGCCCAAAGGATTTGGATAAGGTCTCATTTAAATTTGAATCCTTATTTGATAATGATTGGATCTTATCTAAATTAGGTTTGACCTAATCTTTTTGGATGCCATCTATAAGAGGAAGGCTTTTTTGTGCATGAGAAAGAGGTAGAGATCAGATTTTCACCATGAAAACAAGAGAGTGGGTGTGGGTTCTCTCATCTAGGCATCATCATTCTTTTGGCATTGGGTTTTGGGAAGAGAGGAAAAAAAAGGGAAAGGGTTTCTCCTATCTTCCTTTTCCTCCAATACTTCTTCTCTGAGAGGCTCTGAGAGAAGATTTACAATCAACCATCAGGAAGCGATCTTTGCAAGGGAGCTAGCATCCCGGGGAGATCAAGGAGCCTCTGATCAGATCAAGGTCTTATGTAGATACCTGTAGAGGTCAGACGCATATGCGGCTCGAGGAACCAAGATATCTACGATCATCAACTGCGGTGTAGATCGACACGTGCAAAAGTATGGAGACCAGATCTCCTCTTGGCAGATTAGATCTTAGATCAGATTTTAGATGCATAATTATGTTTCTATCATAGATCCATTGTAGGTGGTTTATAGATTAGATCTGATACATGTTGATTAAAAATTATTTTTGATCTAGATTTAATTTTCGTTGCTCAAATAAAAGTTTTAAAATACATGCATGAAACCATCCAAACCAATAATAAGATATACTTAGATATGCTTCTCTTATGTTCCCCAATTCAATTCTTTGCTTAAATATGACCAAAACCGACTAGAAGAGGTGAAAACAGCTCAAACTAACTGTTACAGCCTTTTTTTTGCCCATTAGAGCCGTGATGCCAAACTAGTCGTGAGGCTGTCAGATGTATAAGAGTTGATTTTTGATTTTCAGGGGTCGACTCATATTAGTCAGGGGTTGATTTAACCTCTTCAAGGGTCAACTCGTGAAGCACAGTGTCTTAGGATGGATCTTTGTCTCTTAATTGTGGCTCTTTAGGGGCGACTTGGCTACTATTGTGGTTGAGTCTTCTAGAATTGGGGTCGACTCATGAGAAATTGGGGTTGACTTGGGAATTGGTCAATTTCAATTGCTCTTTATCTTTACCTTAAGACCGATCATGGGTCGACTCATATCTTGTTTGGGTTGACTCGAGATATGCTGGGGTCGATTCGTGGGTAGTGCAAGTTTTCTTGAGGTGTGCCAGAGTCATCTCAAGTGTTTTGAAGTCAACTCTTCTCTTTCATCCTTTAGCAATAATCTTGGAAAACTTCTTTGTCTAATTTGAAAAGGGCTTCTTTGTGATTATATGTGTAACCTTTGAGCATTAAGAGATTTTCTGTAAACATATTCTCAAGCTTGCATTAGTATCAAGCATGGTATCCGTATCGGTCCAAACTGATCGGTACATTCCATACCGTACCGTATCGTGGGGAACCGATCCAGTTTAGACTGGATTTTCGGAAAATGGCTTGAATCGGACCAAACCTATTGGTTCGATACGGTATTGGCCCGAATCGCCCGATATCGGGCGGTTTGGTCTGGTTCAGTACGGTACGATATCGATTCGGTTTGATTTTTTTTTGCCGTTGGATGGGATCTTTTTTAACTTTTTTTTATTGTTGGTATGGTACAGTATGGTACCATACCAGCTGGCAACCGACACAGATTCTGATACTGAGTCTGCAAACCTTGGCACCAAGTGTACTTAAGTATTTTTGGCATCATTAAAATTAGTCTTTGGGTCAATAATATTTCAGGATCAGGCCCCTTATCGTTTTTCCAAAAGCAATTGTTGATGGATAAGCGGGGCTTTTTTCTTTTATCCTGTACTGTAGAACTCCGCAGGTTGGGTTGTCACGCACCGCTAGCGAGTCCTTGGGTGATTGCGACCCCCCATAAAGCCAACAACACCCTCCTACCCCCGCTCCCTACATCACTTGGGGGACTTGAACCTGCAACCTTGCTCTAATACTAGTTTCAGGATTGGACCTCTTACTATTTTTCCAAAAGCAATTGTTGATGGGTAAACGGGACCTTTTCTTTTATCCTGACAATGCTGAATCTTATGTCTATACGTGCTGCAGGTGGGCCTAAGGGGCTTCGCAATGTGCATAAGGCGTACTAGCAGGTTGGGTCGTCATGCACCGCTAGCGAGTCCTCGAGTGATTGCTGATCCACCATAAGGCCAACATAAAGCCATTAAAAAATATCTTAAATTTACTACAATGTAAAATGGCTTGGATTCAATTGGTAAAGTCATGGGAGTTAGGTACCAATGACTTGGGTATGAGTCCCATTTGCATTACTAAGGTAGCTCATTAGGATTCCTAGTGCTTTTCAGGAGATGCTTATAATTTGAGAAAAGTCAAACTCCTAGTCTAGTTACTGAAGTTCTATCCTGTTTTTGAGGACCATGGGGACACGTAAGCTGTAACATATAAGATGTGGAGCCCAAAATTGGTCTCAAAATTACTGTTGAAATATGGAACGGTTTTTGCAATAATTACATGCCTCTAGAAAAGTGTTGTTGCAACCTGAAAATTGATTCATAGATCATTTATCCTACTCCTAAAGACTTATAACAGCATATATAAAAGCAAAACAATCCCATAATCCAAAAACAAAGGATGGCATTTGATATTCTAAAGCAATTACAGAAATGTATTCTCAAGTCATCTCTTCTTTTCTCTTCTTCTTTTTTTCTGCATAACCAGCCGATTTGCCACATTAATTACATACCAAGTGTTGCATTTTTATTAACAAATATGCTTTCATGCACAGCCATTTTGATCCTAGTCCTTTGCTCATTACCAAATTAGATTCTCCAAGCCTTATAATCTACTTGATTTTGTGTCTGTGCACACACTTTCATTTTCTGAAGTTAAAATCCGCCACAAAAGTTTTCTTTTATCGAGGAACTGATTGCATTTATTTCCCCCAGTCCACAGTATCGGTAAAAGTTAGGAATTCTCTGCCCTTTGTTGCGTGATTATAGTTGCAAATACATTATTCTATTCTAGATTTTAGCCATGCCTGTTCACTTCACTGTGAACTGGGATGAGGGAACTACATTGCCTTGAAGACAATATTGCTTAAACTTCCCATCATTACTAAATCTGTTGAATGATTTAAATAGTTCTTGTTTCGATATTGCAGAAATCTTCAAGTACCTCATTTAAGTTATTGTGTGGCAGTACATGAACATTTTTTTTTTTTGAAGCATTGTGGAAATGGTTGAAGTTGACATTCTAACTCCCTGCGTGTCTAAAATTTTGTTTTTGCACAACCTTTGGCTTTGCATTGCTGCTACAATTTCATATTTTTCTAATACTATTAAAGTACCTTTACTGCCACTTCTATAATTGATTTTACTATTTATATTTAATATTGTTCTGAAATTCGAACTATAATATTAGCACTACTGCTTCTACGATAAGTATTATTAATATTGTAAATATTGTTGGACGTTCTTGGCAAGGTTTTAAACGTGGAACAAGGCTTTCCTATTTTTCCTATGGAAGGGGATGTGCCACCATCCTGCTCTATCCTGACACTTGGGATAGAGGATGTTCCAAGACATATCGATTGGGATGCGGGGATGATGGCGGGATGGTTCTATCCTGACACATGGGATGGTACCTCATCCCAGTGTCCCACATGATATCCTGTTGGGACTTGAATCCTTTATTCTTAGTGTCTTTGCTGCTACTGCTGCTATGGTTATAGACTCATATTTTTTAATAGTGAACAATTCCATCTCTATTTGCACATCAAGATTGGTGCCTACAAGGTGGCATTCAATCTTCATTACAGCAAGTTCACTATGTAAGATTGAATTTGAAGTTTGTATTATTTATCTTTCACCCTTGAGAATTCTAGGAAGTTTGCCATTGTGAGTGCGACATCTCAAACTTTTCAATTTGATACTACCATATGAATTGCTGAGGTTCTGCTTTCATCTTGCCAATTTTTTGCTTTTCTTTCCATAGTAGGCATTATTCATGTCTTTTTAATCTTGCTACCCATGGACCTCTTCTATTCTTAGAATATCCCATTGGGGTCTCAATATTATCATTATGTGCCATTTATTCATAACATTTTCTTAAAAAAAATAATAAATGGACATAATTTTTTCTGCACATATGAATGCTGCATAAAAAATTTTCTTTACATGAAGGTCATACCTATGACTTAGATGGTTGACAACATATTTTTAAGCTTCAAGATCAATTTAAGGCTTAATCACAAAACAAAAATTGCTAATTTGTCCTGATATTCTTTTTTCTTTCACTGAAACATCGCATTTACATATATTTTTAATGCATGTTTTGCTAAATGTCAGAAAATTTCTGAAAAAACTAGCCCCACTGGAGTTGTTTTTAGTTGAATAGCTCTCTGGGTCTTCTGCTGGGGAATGAAAAGATTCTATGCAGATGGATACTTGTCTGGACATTTTATAACTGACTACCCTAATTTTTTATTATTTTGCAGGTCAAAATTCAAAAAGACAGTGAGGTGCGGCTGAAGATTATTGGTACTCGTGTTGATGCAACAGAAATTGTGTGTTTTCTCTACCATCTATTTTGTGCCGCAAATTTTAACTGCTGTTGCAAATGAATTTCTTTAAATGACATCGCCAAGATTAACTGATCTTTTACTGGTGTCTCTTTATTTTCTATCGTTAAAGTTGATTTTGTTACTTCATAATGCTTTAATTTAAGCATGTCGCTGATGCAACCTCTTAGGGTTTATTTGGTTCACAGTAAGTGCCCAAAAGTGAGAAGTGGATCATAGAAGCAGCTTTCAAATGTATATTCAGTGGATGTGGTCACTGAAGAGCCAGTTTTTGCAGCAGAATACTGAAGTGACTTCGACTGGGGTTGTCTTGAGTCACTTAGGGTAGCTTATGTCCTTCACTTCTACCCACTTTGTGAAACAAACATGCACATAGTGGATTCCTCGTCACTTTTTCAAATTCATGTTTGGTGCCCCATGCATATTGCTAATTTGGCTTGAAGTGCATACGTATATGGTGTATACATTTGGTTTCATTCATATAATCCAGCATGATGATTTGATCATTTTAAACATACTGGTTTTATGCAGATTTTGTATGCCTTCTTTTATAGATACACAAGCATCTTTTGTTGATTTTCCTAAACTTCAAGTGATAAACACTGTGATGCACTTATATTACAATTCTTTACAGGCATCAACCTTTTGCACTGCTATTAATCCTTGATTTTTGGAGTAAATGATTTTGCCTTTTTGTCTTTGCAGTTCTGCATTGGTACCATAAAGGATGATTTCTTGGGTGTGATCAATGATCCAGGTGCAGCAGCTTAGTTACATGGCTGAGAGAAACATGACATCAAAGATACGATGGGGTGTGCATGTACACTATTTACAGTCAAATGCAGTGTAGTTTCATGGTCATTGTTACTGCATAAAACTGGCAAGATCTATAACCCCCTTGTGGTGTAAAATATCGTTGGTAAGATATTTGTTAGAGCTTTTATACTTTCGTGCACATGATTTTCCTTGTGATGTTGCATTTATTTATTATAAATTGATTAGTCTTGTGGCATTTAGCCTGACAAGCTGGTTTTCCCTTGATTGCTTGTTAAGGCTGCAAATAGGTCAGATTGACTTTTGTTCCGATTTGATCTGACCTGATCTGTTTAGATCCAATCTGATTTATTGTAAAGAGCCCATGGAGTCAGGTCATATACAAAAAAGGGATCCGTACCATTTTTCAGATCATGTTTGGGTTTATCGAATTATGATCCGATTGGTTCAATCTGATTCATTTAAATTTTGGATCAATTTTGGATCGTCTACTTTATGATTCAAGCTGATTAGAATCTATTATACTATTAAGATTCGGGCTTATTTAAGTCTTTAAACTGTGATTTAAGATTTGCATGAGCAATACTTTTAATGTAAAGATAGATTTAAAATTATTTTTATATTTTAATTTATTTTAAAAATAATATTATTTATTATTTATTTTGCATGTTTGATTGTAGTTCGCTGTATGGTAATTAAAAATGTAGTTAACTATATTTGTCTCGGATTCGAATTTTCGGATTAAGGTTGGATTATACATGAATTTGATTTGATTTGGTTCAAATGATTTGTTGGGTCAAAAATTTTGATTATGGATTTAATCTGATTTGGTGTTTTATTAGATTGGATCTGACTCTAACATTAAGATTTGATAAAAAAATCAAATCAGGTTGGGGTCACCCATGGGAAAACATAGCCAATTGTTTGTTGCTGACTGCAATTCTTGTTTTGGCTGGAACTGCTCCCACCTGTTTTTGTTTGCCAATTAGATAACCTCTTGCAAGTTGAGGCCTTGCGGGTCTTTTTCGGCCAGAGGAAATGACGGCATTTTTTTTCACTAGGGCTGCCGATAATTTCCTGGACTTGACAAGTCCAAATTATCTTTTTGGCAAGCAAAGGGAGGCGAACCTCCCAAGGTTCAGATAAACTCTCTGGAAGGACAACTCTGTCAGCATCAGCTTGCACAGCATTAAGTAGTCTACAAGGGAAATTACTGCCCCAAAGTCTACTACCAAGTACCACCCATCTCGGCTTCCTCGTTTGCCTGCCAATCCTCAGCTTGATGTCCCAAGGCTCCTTAGTTGGCATGTTTTATAGAATAGATTTATAAAATGTTATTTATGAGTCTCATAAAAGTAGCTGCTTCTATCTTCCATAAATTTTTTATTTTGCTAAACCAGTAAACCAGACATGTTATAAAAACTGAAAAAGGGTTTTAAAAAAAATAAAAATATCCCTGATGCTCGGCAAACTTGTTTTACAAAGAATAATGTTTGAGGATTATCTGTTTACAAAATCTTGCAAACAACCAAACGTCCTTTAAAATATGGGAGACTTTAAAATCACTTAGAGGGATGTTTTGTTATCTACTATTATAATTGCATATAATAGGCATTGTAGTTACAATTGGAATTATAACAAAAGAATTTTTAATCATAGAAAAATGTTCCATGGAATAGACTAACAAAAATGCGTATGTCGCTATTTGAATGTATACTGTTCAAATAGATTTGATGGCCATGCAAATGACTTGGGTAAGATTATCCTCTGGGAAATAGTAAATTATTTATTTTTTCAATTGCATTTAACCAATAGATGACAAAAAATTACTTTTTTTTAATATTATGCAATATATGATAATGATTTTTTCTTAGATGTACATAGCATTATATATACTATTTATAATTAGTTTATATGTATAATAATTATGTATTATTGCTATTATTGTCGTATCATAATAGCCATAATTATTGGTATATATTACAATGATAAATATTATAATATTTTATTATAGTATAGCTCATGTCTTACTATTAAAATATGATAATATATTTGAGCTAATATAACTATATTAACCGATTGATACTAATAGTGAAACCTAAATTACATATTCTATGTCAGATCTTTGATAAAGGATTTAATGATTTGAAAATTGATTGGCAAGCCATTGAAATTGAATGTACATGTTGTTAAAGGTATGAATAGTACTTAAACCAAACTTCATGTATTTTAGTAGCTTTGATTTGCATCTAAAGGATATAAAAACAAATAGTAACAATTACTCTAGTATTCTAAGATATATGTTGGGGTACATAAATTAAAAGTCCCGTTTATCAACCGTGATTCATACAATTTGAAAAATACCTATCCTGTACTCACCTTAGAGTGGGACGGGGTGGGTTGAGTAGAGTCAGATAGCAAAAGTTAGACAAATTGGGTTAGATAAAATTATAAAAATTATTTTTTTATATAAATTAAATAAATAAAGCATATAAAAATATATATTAGTTCTTTACAGAAATTGAATAAAATAAGAGTTGGATACATAAATCATAACAAATCAAATTTTTCAACAATAATAAAAACATAATAAATAAACTTTTCAACCAAAAAACTAAGAAAAGTAAGCATCATGGTGGTTGAAAATTTTTCTTGCTTGCTTGCTTGGTTTAAGAAAGGCCTTTCAACCAAAAAACTAAATACCTAAGCAAGCAAGCATCATGGCATGTAACCTTTCATATATGTCATCTTTTACATAAATGGAGCGATTGAGGTAAAGAGTGTGAAGGAGATTTGTAAAGAAATATATATCCAAATTGAAATTGGGGCTGAATTTATTATTACCTACACTAGTTCCGGATCCGCTGCAGGGTAGATAAAACTTGTCCCATTATGGTTGGGTCAGGCCAAAAATATGATAGGATGGAATAAATTTTAATCCTTATGTTCTAGACCGAAAAGCAAAACTAACCTAGACTCGTACACTGGATATTATTCCAAACTAAATATACCCAACCATTAGGTCATGCATGCATCTTTCGGGTAAAAATTAGATCCAACCCTTTGTTATCTAAATGATGAATCCCCTTAATCTAGGTCCAGTTCTCTGCTTTAGGAATGGACATGGACCATGACACCAAGAGACGGGGTTGGATTTTCTTGACCTGTGGCCAGGTGGGGTCTCGGCTAAAAGCTGGACTCGGATCTGACTTGACACGACCCTCCTGCATCCCCCACCAGATTGTGGATTAGAGAGAGAGAGAGAGAGAGAGAGGGATGGGGAAAAATGTGAGAGGGCAGAAGATATCGGTAATCGGGTCATCGATTGGAAGGAAAACATGTGAATCCTGGTGCTCGTGAAAGCTAAAAATGTTTGCGAGATGGATCTTAAAATCTTTTCGCAGCTGTCATCCCCTCACTCTCACGTCGCAAGTACATATAAATGCTCCCAATGCTCTGCCCCTCTCTCTGCGTTACAAGTATCACATGCAAGGAATTAATTAGCTACGTACATGGCGATGCTAACGTAGCCTTGTTCCTTGAAACTACCCTTGCTCACGTGCACTTAAGTACGTAGATGAGAAGATTCACATGAGCTAGCCTCATGCATGCACGAGTCTCATCTACCAACAAGCTCTTGGTTATCTTAGCAGTTTGGCTTCCGGGTTAGTCTTGATGGGCCAATAAGTCGTCAACCTAAGTATATATGCTCATTTGTGTCAGGATCCAAAGGTCGGTGTGCTGGTACTTACGACCGCTCCCCCCTCTGTGAAAGAGTTCTTCGTTCAGAAACCTTGCAGAGTGCCAATGGGTTTCAGACAAGGGTAATTATTATGTGTGTCAGCAAACAATGTGGTTCCGCATGCTCTTATCTTAGTAATCAAAAGGAAGGAGGCGGATGGCTGGCTTCCCTCCTCCAAGTACCCTTACTCGGGTTTTGATTGTCTGTCTTTTAGGCAGGCCGAAGAGGAAAGGTCAACATTTTCGCCCGATGGGGCATGAATATAGCAATACACATTCTCAATATCTCGATAGCTCATAGGCAGCTAGTTTCAGATTCACAGAAGCCCTATTGAGCTGCACAACCGCGTTTCTTTCACCTTATTTACCGCGTATCCAAACGAATAGATTGAATAAGTAGTTTGATTGTTGCGTGTGCTAGAGGCCTACGGGATAACCAAGAGTTGCTTACGAGGGGTGCTATACGCTAACAGTAATTACCTCCCAGAAGGAGAGCCACATAAAAAGAGACCCTAAACAAACTGTATTAAAGCAGCAGTCGGACTGCTTTCAAAAAAAAGTAGTTGAATGTGTTAGGCAAAGAGAATATAGCATGCAGAAACTTATAGAGTCGGTAGTTCGACGGCTTAATGTTTGCCAGAGATAGTTCTTTCTATAGCCCGTAGGATAAAGACATGACCATAGTATTTCATAGGAAGTACCTTTGGGCTTCTCTGAAATACCCACCAAATTGTTTGTATTCATGTCAGGATTTCATGCTGAGGAAGCCTTCACTCCATTGGGACGAGCTGGTCGAGATGTGGTGCCCAGTCACTCACATTGGTGAGGGCTACGCTATGCCACCTGTCCTTACTCTGAGAGTATTGCTTTAGCAAAGCTAACGGTAGGTCAGACAGATTTGGGACCATCCTTTCATAGGCTGGAGCAAACCTTGTGTTTACATAGCGCAACCCTTTAGTTGCATGTTCAACCTAGGCAAGACCCTTACTGGTTTATCCATCATCCAATCTACAGGAAATCGGATGAAAGCCTGATACTTCTCATCTACTCAAACAAGATTGAAAACTACCATTCTGTCGAATCAGAAAAAGTTTCGAAGAGTGCAGAAGGTCAGTTCGGTGGTAAGATCTGAAGGGGAGATTCACAGGTAACTTCGGAGGGTGGGAATTAGGAAGAGCTGGTGTGGTGCGTCAAATGCCCTCATGCAATGCCGTGCACAAGGAAGGGTGGCAAGTGGGAGAAGAATTCCTTCCCTTTCAAGAAGGATGTGGATAGGATCTATAATCAAAAGACAGAAGTAACTGGGCAACCAAATGCCGTTGCACAAAGAGCCATAGCATAGCTTGAGTCAGAGCTTTTGAGTTTCCAACTAAGTTCCAATCTACCAAGGAATGCGAGTCTTGAACTGAGGCATCAAAAGTCAAACCATAAAGATGCAGCACCACCTACTATTTCAACCATAGAGTCGACAGAAACAGAAGCTTTAGGCGAGATAGACAATGAAAGAAAGCATTGGACTTTCATTTCTCAAATACAAGAAAGTAAGCATAGACAATATTTAGTAAAACAAATCCATGGGGGCTCCATAAGGCATGGGTTTAATATCCTTTCAAAAGTCAGAATAGGTCAAGATTTTTTTTTCTTTTCAAGATAAGAGGTCAACTTAGAGCAAAGCAAGTTGACAAGCAAGCTTGCGAAGCAACTAAGGCAAGAGCGTGAAGCAGCTTTTCCCAAATCAAAGGATCCAGGTTCTCTTGAAACAAGATATCCTGATCCCTCAGCATCATGCGATGTCTCAGTATCATCTGCATCCAAACCAGAATTTGACTCCGAAGAGCGATAGCTCACTTTTCCATAATCACCCGACAAGTCGAATCCATATCATCAGAATAAAGGGTACAGGGCTCTTTGCTTTGCCCTACTATGAACTAGGATCAAAAAAGGTTGGATCATAACATAAACTCAAAGATGCCAGAAAAGTACACTTAACGCAGTTCATCAGATTATTCAAAGGAAGGAGGTAAAATAAGGAAATCCACTCTCTCTGCTTTTATTCATACTCATTGCCGATGTTTTAAACAGAATGCTCACTAAAGCCTCTGCAAACAAACTCATAGGCGGTCTTGGTCTCTTTCAATCTAACGAAAACATCAGCTGTTTACAATTTGCGAATGATATAATCATATTCTGCAAGGCCACATCGAAAGATATCAACACCTTAAAAGTTATTCTATATTTCTTCGAACTCCTTATAGGATTGAGGATAAATTTCAGCAAATCCTATCTTATTGGACTCGGTATACCTCCTGACAAAACATTTTTCTATGCTCGAATGCTTGGGAGCTCTGTCGGCCAACTACCGATTGATTATCTAGGTATTCCCCTCCATAGTTCTTCATTGAAAGCAAACTACTGAAACTTTCTACTGGAGAAACTGGATAAAAAACTTGCTGGTTGGAAAACAAAGGTTCTGTCACTGGCTGGTCGAAGAACACTGATAAGTTCAATGCTCAATGCCATCTTGGTCTACTAGATGTCAGTTTTTCAACTTTCACAATTAGTAATTTAGAAAATTAATAGAGTTTGTATAAATTTCTTATGGGAAGGTGAAGGGCATTGTGATAGAACCAAAATCCTTGCAAGTTGGTCCATGATATGTTGCCCAAAACACATGGGAGGTTTGAGGATCAAACACTTTCAAACTATGAATTGATCTCTCCTATTAAAATGGTGATGGAACTTCTACAACCAACAATAATGACTTTGGAAGAAATTAATATGGACTATTTACTATAAGAACCACCTACCATTGCCTTCTCTCAGCACTTCTCGCCATATTGCATTGTCGTTCTGGAAGGGCGTTGTCTGACAAGGCTGTACCTTCTAAAATTTTACCACTTCTTTGATAGGTAATGGCAAGAACACCTCCTTCTGGTATGATATCTAGTTGGAAGATAGGCCTCTTAACATGGTACTACCAAATCTTCATGCTTTCACTATCAACCCACTCATCAGTGTTAATGATTTTTTATCTCATGTCAATTGGCAATTATTCTTTGGATGACTACTAAGCTTTGCTGCCATAGAGGAACTTATGAAATTTTTTGAATACCTATCAAATGCAAGCTTATTAGAAGATGATGATAGAAGATTATGGAAATGGAGCACAAAAGCGAAATTCTCAATTAAAAATTGCTACCTATTTTTGATTGATGGAGGTGTACATTAGGCCATTAGAAAAGCATTGTGGAAGCCGCCTCTTTCAAAAAAAGTTAAGGTCTTTGGTTGGTTAACCTTCTACAATAAAATTCAGACTTTTGAAACTCTGTTCAGAAAAAGAGTACAAGTTGACTTACAGTGTCACCTCTACTTTAGAAGTAACGAACTACTAATCACCTTCTCCTGAACTGTCCATACTTCATATCAACATGGTCATTGATTACCAATAGCCTATGCTATCCTCGACTCCCTCTCAGCATTTCTCAAGTTTGGATGGATTGGATTTACTCTTTTTCTGAAAAAAGAAAAAGGCAAAGCTGCTGTCTCTTTTCTTCTTACTTCTCACTGGATAGTTTGGAAAGAACGTACGTAACCACAGGATATTTAGATTCAAAGCTTTTTTAGCTCTAAAAATAGCAAAGAAAATTGCTCGAATTTTTTAAGAATGGACATTACATTCAATTCATCAAGAGGGAAGTAAACACACAAAACTCTCTGCAGAATTAAAATGCATAAGCATGAACTCTTTGAATAAGAAATTTGAGGACTGATACATCTTCTAACCTTGTGGACACTGATTAATGATCACCAAGAACTGTGATCGAAAAGCCTAGATAGAGTAATAGCCTGGTTACCAGCAATCACAATAACAGCTCTATATAGTAGTAGGTACAATTATGAATTTCTATATTCCTCTTCTTACAATATGTACCCTGACTTCAGTATCAGGGTACCCTGCTACTGATCCTTGCCTAACTTTATAAATACTATTGATATATAATACAAATATTGGAGGAACTTCCACCTTGTTCCTAAAAAAAAAAATAGTGTGGTTCAGCATGATTCATTTGCATGGTTTGGAACAACTGTTAGTCCATTAAGGTTAAGCCTATTTGGCTAGCTAATAAAACTGGCACTTGAAAAAGTTGTTCACATGCTAACCCTAGTTCGGCTTGAAATTTACCTTATTTAGCTTGTTTGGTTAAATTATTTGTTATAAATTAGTATTGATTATGAATGTATTTTAACAAGAAGATTAACATAAATTAAGATTATTATTTCAGGCATTATAAATAAAAGCATCATACGTGTTTGAGCTATTTTTAGAATTAAGCCGAAATCTTTAATAATTGCATGTAATAAAATCCAAAGTATGTTAAATAATTTCATAAGTCATAAAAGAAATTCAAAAAGGAATTAGAATTGCATACTTGGATCGAGGTATCGGAAATGTTGTCTTGAAAATGAATTTTGCATCCTTATGCAGGTATATGGCAAGATTGTTTCTAAGATATAATACATTTGGCTATGTCAGAAGGCTCCTATCATGAGTATAATTGCATGGAGGTGTGATCCAACAGACTTCTTCAACTGCCTAGGAAGAAGAACATGAAGTATAATCAAAAACAAAAAAAGCATAGAAAATTTGAAACACAATAGCAGAAGATTAGCTCTCAGAATTACAGGCTAACTCACACCCATGCAAAGATATGAAGCCTTTTTTATAGGCTCAATCCAAGTAACCCTCGAAGAGGCCCATAATTGCCTCAATGGCTGTTAGGGCTGGCAAAATATGATCCAACCCGTCAATTCGACCCGTGTTCGACCTGTCATAAATAGGTTTGGGTTTAGACTAAATGGGTTTGGATCATAAACGGATCGATCCGTTTAATTCGTTTAATAATTAGATTGGATATAGATTTTAGATATCTAACCTGTTTAATCCATTTAATATTCAGATCGAGTTGAGTCAGATAACCTATTTAATTTGTTTAACCTGTTTAATCTATTTCTGACCCATTTAATCTGACCTGTTTAACCCATTTAAAATCCGTTTAACCTATTTCAAATCTGTTTAACCTATTTTTGACCTATTTAACTCAACCTATTTAACCTGTTTAATTCGTTTAACCTAATTTCACCTATTTAATAAATAGATTAAACGGATCGGATCGAGTTATTTATTTTATAAATAAGTCGGGTTCAGGTTTGAATTTTTGATCCATTTAATAAACAAATCGGGTTTGAATTTATCATTTTTTGATCTGATCCGTTTATGATCTGATCCATTTATGACCCGAGCTGACTCGATTGCCACCCCTAATGGCTGTCCTAATAAAGGCCTAAAGTGAAATAGACATCAAGGCCCAAAAAGACAAGCATAGGGTTTTGTAACATTCATATTATGGCATATGAATCAACCTGAAATCAAATTGAAATTCAAATTCAAATTTAAACTTTACGAATAAGCAATCTGCCAAAAATTTTGAAAATTTATAATATTTTTATTACACATTTAAGAATGAAAATGGCAAACTTGCAGCCTAAAAGGCAAACCACATGCATGTTGGCATCATGCATGTTGGTCATGCCATATCTCGCCATGCACATATGCATGTTAAAGTACAATTTTCCGAGTTAATTTGAGCTGAATAGGTGAGCAAGCATGTATGATCACCATCCCAACACCCATAGGGCCTAACTAAGCATGGCACTCCTAGACTAATGTAAGTGTACTTGTATTTAAACATTTAATGTGGAATTACTAAATATGGTACTTAAAAATTGGTACCTTTTTCAAATTGAAAGTTATAAAATTTTCTAACAATTTCCCACATAGGGTTTAAAGTTTTAAAGCTACAAAAATCATGAAAAAAATATTTTGGGCAACTTATGTTGTGCAATGGATAAAGTATGAGTGGTCTTGAACCCACTTATTTTTTATTGTATCCATTTGAAAGAGTTGTAGTGGATTAGTCCTTGAATTAGATCAAGCTTTTGCACACCACATACAATATAGATTAATTAGGTCCTTATACAGTCAGCATATATTAAAGGCTTTATGCTTAGTATCTTAATTTTTCATAAACATTTATCATAGTTATCTTAAACCCCTAGTCATAGCCTTTACAATAGTTATTATATAAATGAGTCCTACGAGGATATTTGTGACCTAATATCTTGCAGACTTCCTATCTTGGACTCATTAAAAGTATAACTCAATCTTTAGTTTATTTTATCATTAATATAAGCACTCATCATAGAAGTGGAGGAGATATTCTTTGAAAGAGGTTCTTTGGCACAATCACTTAATCATCTTCATTTCTACCGCATTGGACGTCTTTTATAGGATTTTTGGTCATAAAAGTTGGATATCTAGTGACCAAATGGTGGATTTAAGTACTATCTTCCTTGGTAACTCTTGGACTCTATTGCTAGACAAATTTTTGGTTAACTAATCTACAAAATGTTTCTATGATGAAGCCAGATATATCAATTTATCTTTTTGTTGATACTCTTTTGGCCCATCACTTTAATTATGACCTTCTTATCATAATGGATTGCTATAGTCAGAATTATTTTTAGTACCAAAGGAAGCTCTGATATAAGATTTTAATTTACTCTACCTCTATGCAGGTGATATTTAGAGCTATTAACTTTACCTCCATATTGCTTCAAGATATAATTATTTGCTTAGAAGATTTCTAAGTTATAATAGCATGGTGGAAAAAAAAATAAATGACCCAATAGATGATTTAGATCTAATAGATTAATAGTTTATTTTGCATCATTATAACCCTTAACCATCTTGGGATATCCAATGTAGAAAAAAAAGGTCAAGAATTCTCTTAAGATATCAAAATATACATTTTAGAGTGATCCAATATCAGTTCTTGTCCTATTTATAATATATAGGAGAGATCAATTGCTTTGAGAATATGTAGTTTGAGCAATAGGTTTACCTAAGTTCTTCCTAAGGTGGATACTAGGATCATATAGAATGAAAATTGATTTTCAATAAAAAAAACTAAACTTTTTGATCATTTTGTCGAAAGAATGAGAAAAGGAGAGAACTATCTCTTTAGGAGATTTGATTAGCTTCTTCTCTAAGATTATATTAGCTTTATCTACATCTTTTATATCAAATTTATTTGATAAAAAATGATGTAATCTTGGATAGGATTATAAAGAATGTTCCAAAGATTAGAATGCTATTGACACATAAATAATCGATGATATACTAATCGTGAATAACTTCAGAATACACACATTTATCATGATCATTTATGATGAAACCAAAGGAGAGGATGATCTTATCAAACTTTTGTATCACTATTTAGGAATTTATTTCATACTATATAAGAACTTAACAAGTTTGTATTTATTTTCTCATCCCTTTAGAACAAAATCTTTAGGCTATTTCATGTTGATCTCTTCATCTAGATCTTAGTTTACAAATACAGTTGTTTTCTAGAGATGGCAACCCAAGAAGAGGGATGAATTGAATTTCTTAAAATTTTTTTGAAGTACTTATGCCCAAAACAAATTTGAAAGTATTTGTATAATACTTAGCAGTAAATAAATGAATAGCAGAAGAATAAATATAAAGATAAATATGCAATCATAAATATAAGATATTTGTAGTGGTTCGATGCTATACTTAGTACCTATGTCCACTCTCCAAGTCAACCCTCTTAAAAATTTTAACTATAATCACTTAAGATTATAGTTCAACTATTTTTACTGGTTCACAATTTAATCCAGTTAATTTTTTCATGTTCACCAACCAAAATTTTACAACCAATTATTTGTTAGGCTTATAATCAATCTAGTTGCTTTTTACTGGTTTACCAATCAAAATTTTATAATATCCAATTTTTGGCTTGGACCAACCCTCAAATTCTAAATTTTTCATAGAAACTTGTCACAATAGATAAGGAAAGATTACAAGAATTTAAAGCACAAAAATTAGAATCTTTTAACTTTTGAAGAAATTGAAATGGTTGAGTTCTTGAGTTGCTTTGACTTCTTTCTTGAATTGCTAAAAGAAAATTGGTGGAAACTTGAATGCTCTTGCTCGGCAGTTGCTAGCTCCATTAAGTGTACATTTCCTTTCCTTTTGAGTTAAGTAAATATGGAAAGATGAGAATTGAAAGCACTCGAAATATCCTTCCTTTCTCTTTTTTTATTCTACTCAATAGCTTTAATATTTTTTCTCTATAAATTCAATAACCTTGAATCCTTCCGGTTCTCAATTTAAATTCTTTATTTTTATGGCCTAAAAAATATTTGTAATTAATATTCTAGCTATTGAAAGCTCAAAAATAGCTGTCACAAATAAAATATAATCATTAGAAGTATTCTAAAAAATTAGTCATTATTCTATCAAAAATCTATGAGTAGACTCATCTAAACTCTTCGTCGGTTAACCTGAAGTGCTGAGTCGGCTAAATAAAACTTTAAAATGGCTCAAAAATATATATAAATTTTTTTACTTTTTATTTATTCTATCTATCTTAGACTGGATCGGTTTAGATATCTTCTTAGTCGGCTAACTTCATGACTTGATCGATCAACTGATTTTTTAAATTGGCTCAAAGAACTTGTAAACTCTTATTACTTTCTATCTTCTTCTGCCTCTAAAATTGAGTCGACTATCTCATTCATATGAGTCGGCTAAGTTTTTATCTTAGTTGGCTAACTTATTTTATAGTTAGCTTCAGAGAATATCTAAGATCTTTATTTTTCTATCTTCAATCTGAATCTGAGACTGAGTCGGCTATCCATTTATATGAGTTGACTATGATCCTGTCTTGATCGACTCAGATGAAAACTTGGTTGGTTAAGAAAAAAAATCTGAATTTTATATCTTTCTATCTTTTTTCTTAAACTGAGATTGAGTCGACTAAGTTTCTTTTTAGTCAACTCAAAGGCATGCCATACATGCCAAAAGTGATCATCTCTATTTTAAAGTAGTTTTCTTTGTTCAAAGATATTTTAGGCTAGATTTATCTTTCTCAAAATTAATTTTTGAGTAGATGAATTTGTTGAGAAGTTCTTCTAGGCTAGACTTTTTTTTTAAAATTTTTTTTCATGTCGAACTCAGTTTTTTTGCTTCCAAAATTTGAAACTTTGAATTTAGGAATATGAAATTACTTAAGTTTTGAGAGACTTCTTCTTCAATGAAATCAACTATTGAGCATTATAAGAAATCTTATAATCACTTTCACAAGTATCATTAATAGATATAATTGATACTCAAACTCTTTTGATATTATCAAAATCAATTTCAGAGCTAATATTCTCCCTCTTTTTGATGCTAACATAGCATGTAGTATTTATAGCTTCCATCCAAAAATATTTTGGTAGGTTGCTCTCATAAAGCATGATTCGTGCCATCTCGTATGAAGTTTTATTTTTTCTTTTCTACTACCTCATTTTGCTAAGATGTCCTACATACAGAAAAGTTGTGATTAATTCTATTTTCAGAACAAAATTTATCAAAACCTTGATTTTGAAATTCTATACTATGATCACTTCTAATTTTTAAAAGATTGCAATCTTTTTCATTTATGATTTTCTTAAATAATTTTACAAACATTTCAAAAGCTTCATCTTTATATCCAAGAAATAAAATCCAAGTGTATCAAGAAAAGTTATCAATAATGACAAAACTAAATCATTTGCCATCAAGACCAGTAGTATTGACAGGCCTAAAGAAGTCTATGTGTAATAGCTCTAATGGTCTATTAGTTGAAACAAGATTTAAATGAAGATCTAGTCTATTTATCTAATTAACATGTATTGCAAATCTTATTCTTTTAAAAATTAATTTTTGATAAGCTTCTAACCAAACCATTTCTAATTAATCTAACCATAGAATCTATATTTGCATTACCTAGTCTACTATGCCAAATCTAACTAGCTTCATTGATTTTGACATTCATAGCAATTAGATATTTTATGTTATCCTTACAAGGATCATCAAGATCTACCAAGTAAATATTTTTATATCTTTTTCTATAAATTTGATACCATTATCAGTAGAACTAGTCATAATGTAATGCGAGAATTTAAATGAAATATTAAAATCTTTGTCACATAATTGACTTATACTAAGCAAATTATGCATCAAACCATCAACAAGCAAGACATTCTCAATATAAGTCATAAAAATGATCTTTATATTATCAAGATCAATAATTTTATTTTTATTATTATCTTCAAATATAACAACTCCTCCATCTCTGACTTTAAGAGAGATAAATTGAGATTTATTTTCTATCATGTGTCTTGAGCATTCGCTGTGTACATGTCACTTTATTTTTATTTCAAGAGATGCTAAGCCCACTTACAAAATATGAATCAAGTTTTTGTAGATACCCAAGCTTTCTTAGATCTTTTAAGATTAGTTACAATAGTTCCTTTTAGAATTTAAATTTGCTTCACTTTGATATTTTTAAATTTAAATATATTGCAATCAATAGATTTATGACCAACTTTATTACATGAGAAACATATAATACGATGCTTTTCAAATATAGATTTTATAAATATATTTTTCAAAAGTTTCTATTTGGTTAAAGTATTACAACCTAGGCCAGTTTTATCAAAAAGAATTTTTTATTTTCTAAAAGCATTTGTAAATTTTGAGAGCTAAGAGTAAATTTATCAGTAACGTATTTTAATTTATCAATTTTTTGCATGTTTCTATTCTTTTCAATCGAATCATTTTGTTCCTTTAAAAGATTTTTCTTTTCTTTTTGAAAGCTTCCTTTTTCTTTAGTCAAGGAGTGATTTAACTTTTTAAGTTCTTTATTTTTAATTGAAAGCTTTTTAAAATCATCAAATAATTCATAAAATGCATTATGTAGCTCATTAAAAATAAAATCGCTATTGTTTTTAGCATTTACCTCATCTTTATATGCCATGAGGCAAAAGTTTACTTTTTCTTCTTTTAATTATTTTTCTTCTTCGAAGCTTGAGTCTTCATCATTGCTCCAAGTAGCCATTATAACCATCTTTTTAAATTTTCTAAAGATCTTTTTGAGTAAAGGGCAATCGGCTATAAATCTTTTTTTCTCGGGTCCATATCTTTTTCTCTTATAAATCTTTAAACTTTCTTGTAATCATGGTCATTTCATCATCATTATCAGATTCTTCCAACATATCACTTTTCTGATCTTCATTGGCCATTAACTTCAAGGCAATTGTTCTTCTTTTCTTTATTTCTTCTTCTATATTTTGATTTATACTCAACTCATGAGTCATGAGTGAGCCAATAAGCTCATCCAAAGGTAACCCATTGAGATATTTAGTTTCTTGGATTACAGTCATCTTGGCTTCCTAATTTTTTGACAATGATTTGAGGATTTTATGAACAAGCTTACTATTAGTGTAGTCCTTGCTAAGACTTTTCAAATTATTTATAATATCTATAATCTAGTGGATATATTAGTAATACTTTCACTAGATTTTATTTTAAATAATTCATATTTATGTACAAGTATATCAATTTTAGATTCTTTAATCTAATTTGTATCCTTATAAATAACTTCTAATATATCCTAAATTTTTTTTTTCAATATATATATAAAGATTTAACTAAATTCATTTGTATGTAAAGCATAATAAAAAATATTTATTATTTTTATATTTAATTAAGTTAATCTTTTATCTATGTCATTCTAGTCTTTTTTAGATTTGAGAAAAGGCATACTATCAATCATAATAGTGAGTGTGTAAGGACTATTAACTATGACATTCCATATGTCATAATCTTGTACTTGAATAAAGATTTTTCATTCATATCTTTCAGTATATATAATTTATGCTATTAAAAAGTGAAGGTCTATTGGTTGATTGATCTTCAACCAGAGAGATGCCAATTGAGGTTGCCATTGATCTTTAACTCTTGATAGTTAGATCAAATGGGCCGAGCACTTACTTTGATATCACTTATCTTTTAAAGATGGCAATACAATAGGGGGTGAATTGAATTTCTTAAAAATTATTTGAAGCACTTGTGCTAAGAAATAAATTTGAAAGTATTTATCTAGTGCTTAACAGTAAATAAATGAGCAATAGAAGAATAAATATAAAAATAAATATACAACCACAAATATAAGAGATTTATAATAGTTTGGTACTCAACTCAACATCCATATTCACTCTTCAAGTCAATCTACTTGAAAATTTCAACTATAATCCCCTCAAGATTATAGTTTGATTATTTCTATAGATTCACAATAAAATTCAGTTGATTTTTTTAGGCTCACCAACCAAAATCTTATAATTGATTATTTTTTCAAACTCATAATCAATCCTGTTAGTTTTCACTGGCTCATCAATCAAAATCTTACAACATCCAATATTTGGCTTGGACTAATCCTCAAATCCCAAGTTTCTTTCTAAAGAAACTTGTCACAACAAATAAGAAAATATGTATAAGAATTTAAAGCACAAAAAATAGAATCTTTAAACTCTTAAAGAAGTTGGAGTGGCTGAGCACTTGAGTTGCTTTGACTTCTTTCTCAAATTAATGAGAGAGGATAGATGAAAACTTGAATGCTCTTGCTTGGTGGTTGCTAGCTCAATTAAGTATACACTTCTTCTCTTTTTAAGTTGAGTAAATATAAGAAGATGAAAATTGAAAGCACTTGGAATGTCCTTCCTTTCTCCCTTTTTGTTCCACTCAATAGCTTGAATATTTTTCTTAATAAATTCAATAGTCTTGAATCGTTCTAGTTTTCAATTTGAATTCTTTACTTTTATAATCTAAAAAATATCTACAATTAATGCTCTAGCTATTGAAAGCTCGAAAATAATCGTTAAAATAAAATTTAATTGTTAGAATATTTTAAAAAATTAATCATTATTTTGTCAGAAATCTATAAGTCGGCTCACCTAAACTCTTAGTCAGCTCATCTGAAGTGCTAAATCAGCTAAGTAAAACTCTGAGATGGCTTAAAAAATATCTAATTTTTTTTACTTTTTGTCTATCTAAGATTGTGTCAGCTCACATATTACTATCCCAATTTATTGAATTAGCGACATTATTTTACCAGTGTATATAGAAAATGCTAGTGATTTCAATTTTTTCAATATTTTTTGATAAAATTGATAATCTAATATTATTAAGATAAAAAAATAAATATGATATTTATTTCGATGATATATATCCATAACAAACAACCACACGTTCTCTATTTTTATTAAAAAATACTGCCGTACATTTTTATGTTTGATTTTTTTGTGCGAATAGTCAGATCTAGTTTAGTTAAGGCAAGATAGTCTCATTTTAGAAAAAATACCTAACCTCTCTCTCTCTCTCTCTTTATGCTCATCTTGATAAACACTCATCTACAAAGGCTCCAAGCCATCACCCCCCTCCTACCATAAAGATCTACCATCCAACCTCTTTGCTAAGCACTCCTCTTCCTCCTTCAAATCCTCCCATATTGATGCTGCCATCCACTATTCAATTAGAATAATCCACTCTTTCGATCTCTTCATCCTCACCATGACACCCATCCGGGTGTAACCTCCAAGCCCTCTCCTGTTATATACCAAAATTTTAGCATTAAGAAACTCATGTAGCTCTACCCATCTCTCCTCTCTTCATTCTTTCCTTCGAGAATCTCGCCTCCTGCTTTAAACTCTCTAGCCATGCTGCCACCGCCAACAAGATCAATTTAAACCATCCACTCTATTGGCCAAATCTTTTTTGTGATAGCCATCTCTTCTATCAATTGATGACTGCAGAGTTTCAATGCCTAAGGCCACCCTCGTGAGTCTTTGAAACCTCTCTTTTATCAGATTCACTGAATACTTTCTCATTATTTATAGAGATTTATTTATTCATAGTTAGATTTGTAGATATTTCTTTCATCAGATATAAATTATTTTGGAGATTTTATTGGTTTCTTTCAAGATATGCTTGGCTTGCTTCAGTTTATATATCCAAGATTCATCTATCTTAATGTATTTGGGAGAGATACTTTTTTCTCCTATTCTTGAGGGTTGTATGTTACTCTCTCATTGTCTTTTAGCTTATGTTCAAACCTCTGATGTGATTGTATAAGATGGATACCATTGAAAAGATAATATGCATAAAAAATTAATAATAAAAAATAGAGCAAGCAGAGGTTGGAGTCTGTAAGAATAGTATAGTAGTAATTGTGCAGACTAGATGCATACAAGGATGTATTTGGTCTTCAAAATAGATTGTGTTTGGTCCAAAGCCTTGTTGGAAACTAGATTTTCCCATGGGCTAGTTTTATTAGGAACTTGTTTTCTATTCTTTCATGGCCAAAAGGATAGAGTTTCAGGTCTAGACATTCCTTAATATTATAGCTTCATTTGTTCGATGAAGATTTATAAGGCATATCATTTTTTTGTTGTCATTTGTGAGGTCTAAAAGAGAAGGGGTTTGGCTGCACATTATGATTTCTTGCATTCATGATTTAATTAATTTGTTGTAGACTACACTTATGTAGTTTTTGATGTTCCTGCTAAACTTTCTTTTAAAGTTAGTAGTTGATTTATGTCACAAATTAATATAAAAAGTATCAATTAATATCTAAATTATCTAACTTTATTAGAAAATTGATACTTGTTATTATATTTTGCAGAAGAAGAGGTCATCAATAAAAAGAACAAGGAAAGAAGATTCCAACGACGTAAATTTTATGCAAAACGGAGTTAAATTGACCCAGAAATTGAAGAATGAAGAAAGAAAACTCAATTGGGTCAAACCCGAGTCAAATCAGGTTAAAATTGGTCAAAAATCAACTGATTTGGTGATCTGGTTAGCCGTCTGGTCCACAGCAACAGATGCCTGGACCATGGACCCATCGGCGCACCATAAACCAGCCAATCAGCGAGTCTCGGCTCACCGCAATGCATCGCGAGCCCGATCCACGTGCGCGGTCCAGGGCTCATGAGGAGAGAGAAGAAGGTCCGAAGGGCAACCTGGTAACTTCACATCACTCGATGGTCCGATCTTCTCTAATCAAGATCCAACGCTCCATATTTTTTGCACCATCGGACGGCCACCATCGCAGCCGGTCAAGATCCAACCGTAATCAAGGCAATTGCAAGAATCAATAAACACTAGGACAACACGGGATCCTTCTGCAGCGCGATCCAACGGACGAAATCTTCCAGTGCCTTGATCGGACGGTCCGCGACACATCCGACCTGATCCCATCTCTGCAGCGTGATCCAACGGCAGCGCTTCACCCAGATCGTGATCCGACGGCCCAGAATCACTTCCGGCTTGATTTATTAGATGAATTGGGTCCTTTAGATGAAGATCGGACGGCTGAAATAATTTCTAGGGTAGTACTTTTTGAGGGAGATTTGAGCCCCTAAACCCTCCTAACAGCCCTCTAAAACCTCTTAGTCCCACATCTAAAGTTTTGAAAACCTTATAACCCCCAAATGCCTATAAAAAGCCCCCAAAGGCCCTTGTTTTAATGATTCTTGCTTTCCAATCAAGCTTGTAACCCTAGATAGTGGGGTTTTTTAGCTTTCTTCTCAAGCCTCGAGCTTTGAGATTTTTGTAATAAATTTTTTTTATATAAAATCTTATTTTTATGTAATTTTATCTCTTTACATTATGCAATTTATTTTTCTTGCAATTATGATAGTTTAATTTATGCAATTTAATTTTATGCAATTAGGTTAGTTTAAATTATGTAGTTTAAATTTATGCAATTAGAATAGTTTAATTTATGAAATTAGGGTAGTTTATTTTTTTGCATTTAAATTTTACAAGTAGATTTAGATCATGTCTAGCTAAGCATCCCTTCTAGGGTTTGCGATGAAGCTAGATCATGAGTAGGAGTTTTACATAGGGTTCTTTCTTTTTCTTAGGGTTTCTTTTTCTTCCTCTTTTGCCAAGAATTTTTGATGAACTACAGTTGGGTCAGAGTCCCTTCATAGTTCATGCTTGATTCAGTACATTGGAGGAGAAAATCTTAAGGGATCCTAGTTACTACTCCCCTGTAAAGAATCTTGATGGGTTATTGTTGGGCCTTAGTCCCTTCATAATCTATGCTTGGGAAAGACAAGAGGAGTAGTCGTTAGGATCAATAAGAAAAATTCTAGGTAGAATTTTCTAATTTAGATCTAGTGGATTCAAAAACCCTAGATCCTTAGTCTTATTGTCTTTAGCAAACAACTTTCGATTTTTGATTTTCGTTAAAGCTCGCTTGAGCATAGATTTGAAAATTATTTTTAAACCAAGTCTCTGTGGGATCGACCCGTACTCGCTGGTCGTGCTACTCTGCACACTGTGCGCTTGCAGTTTTATTTACAAATTTTAAGATTTGCACATCAAGTTTTTGGCGCCGTTGCCGGGGATTTGGCGTTTTAAATTATTTTCAAATATTTGTTCTTCGTGCTTTATAACTCTCTTTCTTTTTTCTTTAGGTTTCTAGATTTAGTTGGTGATTGCTGAAAAACTCAGGTACGCTTCTAATTTCTCTTTTATTATTTTTAGTTAATTACTTTTCCTTTTAGACCTAATCATTTGAATTTACTTAATCACAAAAAAAAAAAATAAAACAAAACAAAAGACATTTCATAATCGTGAAGTAAAATATCAAAATAAAAAAAAAATTCTAAATTAAAATCTTTTACATTCTTGGTCATCTTGTTTATTTGCATTTGCATTTTCATAATTAATCTAAGGGCATCAACCCATTAACAAGATAAGGTGGGGATTTCATTACCCTTCCTTAGCCCAAAAACCATCTCCATCATATTGCATTACCTAGACCTTTAATCTTAAAATCAATTAGATGTCAACCTTAAGGAATTCGAGCTCAATAGGACAAGGAACCCTAAGAGTTCTACCAAGTTTGAGTTGTTTGATTAGTTGGTGTCTAGGCAAGTCCTTGAGGATGGTTTGTTAAATTGGTTCAGTTGCTGGCCTGGCCAACTCGTTTGGTGTCTAGAAAGGCAACGATGAGTGAACCTCCCACCTCTTATACTTACCTGGCTAACTGTTGTTCCAATGGCTGAACCAATCCAACCCATGACCCTTAAGGATTTGTGTTATCCAGTTGGCTCCATCCAACCATCTTCTATCAGGTTGCCACAACCCACAGCTAACAATTTTGAAATCAAACCTCAAATCATAAATATGCTTCCAAAATTCACAGGATTAGAGGATGCTTATATATTTATTAGAGAATTTGAGGAGGTATGTGCAACCATGAAACTGCAATTAACAGAGGATGAGGTCAAACTTAGATTAATCAACTTTGCCCTTAAGGATAATGCTAAGAAGTGGCTGTATAGTCTGCCGAACCATTCTGTCATTACCTGGGAGGGCTTTGTGAGAACATTTTTGAAAAAATATTTCCTCCATCATAAAACAGCTAGGATTAGGAATGAAATAAATCAATTTTACCAACTAGCTGGTGAATCATTTTGGAAGTACTTTGATCGTTTCAAGAATCTTTTGACCCAATGCCCACACCATGGAATAAAAACTTGGAGACTATGCCAGATCATCTATGAGGGGTTAGATTCAAACTCAAGAACCATGCTAGAGTCCATGTGCCAAGGCCAATTTATGGACAAAGAAACTACTGAAGCTTGGCAATTCTTAGAAGACCTAGCCGAGAAAAATTTACAGTGGGAAACAACTAGGGAACCTGATAAAGCTACACCTTCAAGAGGAGGAATGCATCAAATTCAACCAACCCTAGCATCAGAGGCCAAGATTGCAAACTTAACACGTAGATTGGAAGCCTTAGAATTACAGAGACTAGCCAATGTAAATCAAATATCTGCACCCATGTGTAAAGGGTGCAATGCACCAGACCATGTCTTAGAAGAATGTTCCTACTCGAATGAGTGTGCACAGGTGAATGCCACCTATCAAGGACCATTGAACAATCCTTATGCACCTACATATAACCCAGGTTGGAGGAATCACCCGAATTTCTCATGGTCTCAGAATCCTAATGTAGGCAATCCAAATTTCAATCAGCAAAATCTAAGGTCCAACCCAGTGATGAACAACCCGCCAGGCTTCCATGATAATGACAAGAAAATTACCTCTTTAGAGAAAAGCCTAGAAGCCATGATGAAGACACATACCAGCTTTATGCAAACCACGGGTCAACTCATAAATAATAACACCCAAGCTATAGCCCGTCTGAAAATGCAAGTAAGTCAGCTGGCTTCGACCATTAGTGAACGAGAACATGGTAGGTTACCTAGCCAACCTGAGCCAAATCCTAGGAACCAAAATGGTCCACGACCCCAACAAGGAAACCAAGTTAATGGTGTAAATGCCATTCATACTTTAAGATCGGAAAAACAAATAGACAATAAGGTAGATGCACTTGATGATATAGAGGACTCATCTGCCGAGTCACCTTCTAAAACTACTACCTTTCAACTTCAAGCACCAGAAACTGAAAATTCACCTAGTCCAGTACTTAAAAGTCCTAGAGCTCCTTTTCCAAACAGACTAAAATCCAATAAATCTGAACATTTAGACAAAATTTTAGAGGTATTTAAACAAGTCCAAGTTAATATTCCTCTTTTAGATATAATCTATCAGGTTCCAACTTATGCCAAATTTTTAAAAGATCTTTGCACTAGGAAAAGGACCACTAATGTACCAAAGAAAGCATTTTTGGCTGCAAGTGTCAGTTCATACCTATCTAGCCATGTGCCAATTAAATATAAGGACCCTGGAGCTCCAACAATTTCTTGTGTTATTGGAGAAACCAATATAAAAAAGGCCTTGCTAGATCTAGGAGCTAGTGTGAATATCCTTCCATATTCGGTGTATGAACAACTAGGATTAGAAAAACTTCAACCTACTGGGATCACATTACAGTTAGCCGATAGATCTCTCAGGATCCCTAAGGGAATGGTCGAGGATGTTCTGATAAAGGTTGAAAATTTTATTTTTCCTGTAGATTTTATTGTTTTAGAGACTGAGCCAGTTGTGAATCCTAAAGGACATATACCTGTCATTTTAGGAAGACCATTCTTAGCTACGGCCAATGCTGAAATCAATTGTCGAAATGGTCTAATGAAGTTATCCTTTAGGAATATGACTATTGAGCTTAATATTTTTAACTTAGAACAGGAATCCTCTTCTCATGCTGATGTCAATGTAGTCCAAGATGGTATTTATGAATCCATTGACATTAGTGATGATGAAGTCGACCTAGAGTCTAACCCCTGGTTAATCCATGAGTCTGAGGATGTCAATAAAATACTTAAAGAAAATCAGATTAATCAGGAATCGACACTTCCTACTGAACCAATCATTGAGATGGTGAAATCATCACCTAAACCATCGATAGAGGAAGCACCCATTTTAGAACTGAAACCCCTCCCAGAACATCTCAAGTATGCATATCTAGGACCCAAAGAAACTTTGCCTGTAATTATTGCATCAGACCTAGATCCCAAGCAAGAGGAGGAGTTAGTGTCAGTTCTAAAAGCAAATCAAGAAGCAATAGGTTGGACCATAGCAGATATCAAAGGAATAAGCCCTTCTATAGTTCAACATAGAATATACTTAGAGGAAGAGGCTAAACCAACAAGAGAAGCCCAAAGAAGGCTTAATCCAGCTATGAAGGATGTAGTTAAAAAGGAGATTCTGAAACTCCAAGATAGTGGAATAATTTATCCTATTTCTGATAGCTCTTGGGTAAGCCCAGTTCAAGTAGTACCCAAGAAATCTGGGGTAACAGTGGTCCAAAATGATGCAAACGAACTTATCCCAACTAGGACCCAAACGGGATGGAGGGTCTGTATAGACTATAGAAAGTTGAATGCTGCAACAAGGAAAGATCACTTTTCTTTGCCATTTATTGATCAAATGTTGGAAAGACTAGCCAGACAAGAGTTTTACTATTTTCTTGATGGATACTCCGGTTACAACCAGATCCTCATAGCCGCTGAAGATCAAGAAAAGACTACATTCACCTGTCCATTTGGTACTTTTGCCTATAGACAAATGCCCTTTGGACTATGTAATACACCGACAACCTTCCAGAGATGCATGATCAGCATGTTTTCAGATATGATAGAACGATTTCTAGAAATTTTTATGGATGACTTTTCTGTTTTTGACCTAACCTTCTCTGAGTGTCTGAATCATCTGCAATTAGTTCTAGAACGATGTAAGGAGAAGCACTTAGTTCTCAACTGAGAAAAATATCAGTTTATGGTCAAACAGGGAATAGTTCTTGGCCATGTCATTTCTAAAAAGGAGATTGAAGTAGACAAGGCCAAAATAGATCTAATTGCAAGTCTTCCACCACCTAAATCTGTGAAAGAAATACGTTCATTTTTAGGTCATGCTGGATTCTATAGAAGGTTTATTGCCAACTTTAGCAAAGTAGCACGTCCACTGACTAATCTTTTGGCAAAGGATACCAAATTTGAATTTACTCATGAGTGCTTGGAATCTTTTGAATTTCTAAAAAAAGTACTTGTATCAGCTCTAATCATTCATCCTCCTGTCTGGTCTGAACCATTTGAATTAATGTGTGATGCGTCCGATCATGTTGTGGGTGCAATCTTAGGTCAACGGATAAATAAGTTGCCTAGAGTGATATATTATGCAAGTAAAATCTTAAATGATGCGCAGCTTAACTACACCACAACTGAGAAGGAGTTCCTTGCCGTTGTCTTTGCTTTAGAGAAATTTAGATCTTATTTGGTTGGGACCCACACCATTGTTTACACCGATCACTCAGCCATTAGACATCTCCTAGCAAAGAAGGATGCCAAGGCACGCTTAATCAGATGGATTTTGCTCCTTCAAGAATTTGACCTAAAAATTAGGGACAAGAAAGGCACTGAGAATATTGTAGCAGATCATTTGTCCCGAATTCCAGTCGCACCATCTAGTGAACCACCCATCAATGAATCTTTTTCAGATGAGCAACTCATGTCTGTGTCTACTGAACCTTAGTTTGCTGATATTGTAAATTATTTAGCCATAGGTAAGATACCTTCTCATTGGACTAAGCAGGATAAATATAAATTCTTTGCCCAAGTGAAGTATTTCATTTGGGATGATCCTTATCTTTTTAAACAATGTCCTGATCAAATTATTAGAAGGTGTATCCCAGATAACGAAGTCATGAATATTTTATCTTTTTGTCATGATCAAGCATGTGGGGGTCACTTCGCGTCTAAGAAAACTGTTGCTAAGGTTCTCCAATGTGATTTTTATTGGTCCAATTTGTTTAAGGATGCTCATGAATATTGTAAAAGTTATGCTCAATGTCAGAAAATGGATCGAATCACCAAGCGACACATGATGCCACTCAACCCAATCTTGGTAGTTGAAGTTTTTGATGTTTGGGGGATCGATTTCATGGGACCATTTCTAAATTCTTTTAGAAATGAATATATTCTAGTAGCAGTTGATTATGTTTCAAAATGGGTAGAAGCAATTGCATGTAGAACACCCAATAGCAAAATGGTCATTAAGTTTCTTAAAAAAAATATTCTCTCCCGTTTTGGTATTCCTAGGGCAATCATTAGTGATCGGAGAACCCATTTTTGTAACCGACCTTTTGCAACATTGATGAAAAAGTATAATGTCACCCATAAATTGGCCACACCATATCATCCTCAAACTAGTGGGCAAGTTGAAGTGTCAAACTGACAAATCAAACAGATCCTGGAAAAAACTGTTAGTGCCAATAGAAAGGATTGGTCTTTGAAATTAATTGATGCACTTTGGGCATACCGAACCGCTTTCAAGACCAATCTAGGAATGTCTCCTTATAGGATTGTGTTTGGTAAACCATGTCACTTGCCTATTGAGATAGAACACAAAGTTATGTGGGCCATCAAACAACTAAATACAAATTTGAACGACGCTGGAAACCGTAGGAAGCTTCAGTTGAATGAATTAGAAGAACTTAGAAATGAAGCCTATGAAAATGCAAGGATATACAAGGAACGAACCAAAGCATTTCATGATCAATCAATTATGAGAAAAACTTTCAATATCGGACAAAAGGTGCTTTTATATAACTCTAGATTACATCTGTTTCCAAGAAAGCTTAGGTCTAGATGGACAGGACCATTTTTAGTAAAGGAAGTCTTTTCACACGGAGCTGTTGAGATAGAAAACCCAAGTAATGGTGTTATCTTTAAAATTAATGGTCAACGATTAAAACCATTCTTGGAATTACCTGTCGAGACTGTTGAAGATGCCATGGTTCTTTATGAACCAACTTATTCTGATTAAATTACTTCGAGGTTTGGTCTGGCTGAAGACATAAAACTTAGCGCTTCTGAGAGGCAACCCAGTTTATTTAATTTCTAATATTTTTTTTTTATTTTCAGTTTGCTTAGGACAAATAAATTAGATAAACTCCATTGGGGACAATGTCGGTCAAGTTGGGGGGAGAGCTTGAACAAAATCAGGTGTTATCATTTCTTTTTCCTTCCACTATGAGTTATTTCTTACATTTAATATATTAAAAAAAAAATAAAATAAATTAATCTAGAAAAGAAATAAGAGTAAGTTAGAAAGTATTTGCTAATCAATGTAGTGAGTCATGGAGAAGATTAGCTGGTTAGACTCTTGGTGGCCTAGGTCATTTAAAGACTATTAGCACTTCCAATTGCACATGCACACTAACAAGGTAAAGTAGGTGTTAATTGTAAGGCCAATTAAGGATTTGAGTATTATTTAAATTAGATAATTTTTTCTACACCCCAATTGAAGAAATTTGAATTTAAGGAAAGAGCTACCTGCCTGAAATAAAATGCAAAACACAGAGTAAATATGGATTGCCCTAAGCCTAGTAACCGGGTCTCTTCACCTAAGTCAAGTATTGAGATTCGCATCAAATGGTGGTGGGAAGGCCAGGATGCTCAGCAAAAAAAAAAAAAAAAAAAAAAACAGTGTGAAAGCTACCTTAGTTCTTTGTTTAATCTGGGGTGTATAGAAAATTAATCGAACTAAGTTATGAAAAATGATACAATTGGCCTGTACAAGTTAATACTGAAATACTAAGTTAGTTATCACTCACACAAGTGCTATAAAACTTTAAGTGTACTCTAAGAAAGCTCATTATTTAGTAATACTAAAAAATTTCTTGAATTTTAATCTTAAATTAATTTGCAAAGGAATGATCTTTTTGGAATATGATCTTATTTTGGTACATTGCTAAGGGACTAGCAATGATTAAGTTGGGGGGTGTGATTTATGTCACAAATTGATATAAAAAGTATCAATTAATATCTAAATTATCTAACTTTATTAGAAAATTGATACTTATTATTATATTTTATAGAAAAAGAGGTCATCAATAGAAAGAACAAGGAAAGAGGATTCCAACGGCGTAAATTTTATGCAAAACGGAGTTAAATTGACCCAGGAATTGAAGAATGAAGAAAGAAGACTCAATTGGGTCAAACCCGAGTCAAATCAGGTCAAAATTGATCAAAAATCAATTGATTTGGTGATCTGGTTAGCCGCCTGGTCCACAGCAACAGGTGCCTGGATCATGGACCCATCGGTGCATCATAAACCAGCCAATCAGCGAGTCTTGGCTCACCGCAACGCATCGCGAGCCCGATCCACGCGCGCGGTCCAGGGCTCATGAGGAGAGAGAAGAAGGTCCGAAGGGCAACCTGATAACTTCACATCACTCGATGGTCCAATTTTCTCTGATCAAGATCCAACGCTCCACATTTTTTGCGCCATCGGACGGCCACCATCGCAGCCGGTCAAGATCCAACCGTAATCAAGGCAATTGCAAGAATCAATAAACACTAGGACAACACGGGATCCTTCTGCAGCGCGATCCAACGGATGAAATCTTCCAGCACCTTGATCGGACGGTCCGCGACGCATCCGACCTGATCCCATCTCTGCAGCGCGATCCAACGGCAGCGCTTCACCCAGATCGTGATCGACGGCCCAGAATCGCTTCCGGCTTGATTTATTAGATGAATTGGATCCTTTAGATGAAGATCGGACGGCTGAAATAATTTCTAGGATTTCTTGATGGATTTAAGTGCTTTTTGAGGGAGATTTGAGCCCCTAAACCTCCCTAACAGCCCTCTAAAACTTCTTAGTCCCACATCTAAAGTTTTAAAAACCTTATAACCCCCAAATGCCTATAAAAAGCCCCCAAAGGCTCTTGTTTTAATGATTCTTGCTTTCCAATCAAGCTTGTAACCCTAGATAGTGGGGTTTTTTAGCTTTCTTCTCAAGCCTCGAGCTTTGAGGTTTTTGTAATAAATTTTTTTATATAAAATCTTATTTTTATGTAATTTTATCTCTTTACATTATGCAATTTATTTTTCTTGCAATTAGGATAGTTTAATTTATGCAATTTAATTTTATGCAATTAGGTTAGTTTAAATTATGTAGTTTAAATTTATGCAATTAGGATAGTTTAATTTATGAAATTAGGATAGTTTATTTTTCTGTATTTAAATTTTGTAAGTAGATTTAGATCATGTCTAGCTAAGCATCCCTTCTAGGGTTTGCGATGAAGCTAGATCATGAGTAGGAATTTTACATAGGGTTCTTTTTTTTTCTTAGGATTTCTTTTTCTTCCTCTTTTCCTAGAATTTTTGATGAACTATAGTTGGGTCAGAGTCCCTTCATAGTTCATGCTTGATTCAGTGCATAGGAGGAGAAAACCCTAAGGAATCCTAGTTACTACTCCCCTGTAAAGAATCTTGATGGGTTATTGTTGGGCCTTAGTCTCTTCATAATCTATGCTTGGGAAAGACAAGAGGAGTAGTCGTTAGGATCAATAAGAAAAATTCTAGGTAGAATTCCCTAATCTAGATCTAGTAGATTCAAAAACCCTAGATCCTTAGTCTTATTGTCTTTAGCAAACAACTTTCGATTTTCGATTTTCGTTAAAGCTCGCTTGAGCATAGATTTGAAAATCATTTTTAAACCAAGTCTCTGTAGGATCGACCCGTACTCGCTGGTCGTGCTACTCTGCACACTGTGCGCTTGCGGTTTTATTTACAAATTTTAAGATTTGCACATCAGTAGTGATCTTTTTATTTCTTTTTATATGTTGTAAATATTTTTTCATAGCATGTGTTTTGCATTTGATAGTTAAAATAATTAGAAGCACTTAATTGGAAGCTCTTTTAAGAATACTAGAGATATTTTTTTATTCAATAGTAAGACATGAAATAACTATATTTGAATTTCTCATATATCCTATGAAAGTTCTTATAAAAGCCAATATTTGAATTATGTTTGCTGCAAAATTTTTGATGCATTATGACCATAACAGCAAGTATGGAGTGTGTTGATAAGTAGAGAATAACATGTTTCATTGCATAGAAGGATTTAAGCACTTCTTGCTATTCTGTTAAAGTGCTATGATCTTAACATATATAAGTAGCCAAAGGGCCTTGAAGATCAACTTTTGATCAAAAAAATAGTTTGTATGTTCCATATTACTTTTGAAGTTGCTAATGATAACTAGCATAACTCTTATGGCTCATTGTGCACCTACATTCTTATCATATAGTCTATTTATTCATTTCTTGTGTGATAGGAACCATGGAAAGAGAAGAGAAATTTAAGGATATACTACTGCAAATACACATCCAACATTTCTTTGCTTTGTGCTCCTAAATCTTGATAAATATTGATGTTAGAGTTCTGTTGTTCCAAGTTATTAATTTTTTCTCCATACACTTGTTTTGGTTAAATATTTTGTTATTCTCAAATAATTTTTTCAAATTTTGAAATAGGATGTAAAGATTGACGATTTAGAGAACAATCACTTTGTTCTTGATGAAGGCCTTGTATCTCTAATTTACTAGCAGAATAACTTCTTGTTTTACCATTTATACTTGAAAGCTGCATTAATTTCTAAAATATTTTATAAGTTATTTTGGTGGGACATGATTGTGGTGGTACCTGCATATCATATGCTATGAAAATATTTGCATCTAAGGTTGCCATAGCTGTTTTTACAACTATGTTGACAAATGGTCAAAGTGATGTAGATATATTTACTCAACATGTTCATTTACATTGTTTCTAGTTTCTAGCCTATTAATAATATTTGATATATTTTTTATATGAAATCTGGATTCTATCTTCAGACAAAATCAATTAAAAAAGCCATAGAAGACTTAAATTATGAGGTTGATGATTTTCAAAATAAGAGATTTATGTATGACATGTTCGAATCAAAAGAATGACATACACGAGTTGCTCAAAATCTATTGAACAAGCACTTCTTGTGGTTGATGTATGTAGTTAAAATTATTGGTGGTTCCTTGGCCCTTGAAAAAGCCAAGATCCACTTTGATCTCAATATTATTGATTTTGATTATCAAATTGAGAGTAGTGAAGATGCAGGTTTTGGTGTTGATCTTATTAGCTTTGGAGATGATTTAAATAAAGTTGATATGAAACTTGAAGTCTCCATTCTTCTAAGAATTACCATCCTCATCCAATCATCTTTTGAAGCAATTGAAGGTGCAAACCATGTTGCGATAAATGTAATGGGTTAGAAAGTAATTGATGCGCATGATCCTGATCTCATTATCAATCTAGTTTTATTGGATGCTATTGATATTTTCAAAAAATATTATTAAGATAATTGTTGGTTTTATGTGGATGGATTTAGCCAGATTTTCTATTTTATCATTCTTTTTTAGAATATATCACTATATGATATATTTATGAACAACATATATATTTCAAACAGATTAGAAACTATGGTGCTTAATCATTAAAAAGAATTATCATTGCCATGTGAAAATGCTGCATAAAAATATTCGAAAAATCAGACTACAAAAGTATCATTGCTATTTACATATATTATTTTATTTTTACTTTGTATGATATTTTTTTAGTGATGCTAAAAGAATTTACAGCATTTCATAAAGGCTCATAAATACTAAAAAATTACTGGCAAAACAGACTTTAAAGACATTCATAAAATATCGCTAATTAATAATATTTCAACAATGCTTTTGGATGCCACTAATTAATTTTCATCAACATTAGAAAATATCATTATTTGTTACAATTATTTTTTTCTTTGCACAATATTTTTTTATGCCACTAATAGAATATGTAACATATTTAAAATACTGATAAAAATTAAAAGGATGCCGCTAAAAAGAGCATTTTAGTGATATAGATAAAAGTGTCATTGAGAATCAGCAATACGACTATTGACGACATTAAGTCTATATTTGATAAAAATACTGTTAAAGACACTAGTAGCAATTTTTCTTATTTTTACTGGCACATTTCTATGTCGATGAAGGTCTATTTTTTTGTAGTGTATCTTCTTAGTTGGCTAACTTCATGACTTGATTGGTCAACTAATTTTCTGGATTGGCTTAGAAAACTTGTGAATTTTTACCATCTTTTGTCTTCTTCCATATCTGAGATTGAGTTAACTATTCTATTTATATGAGTCCACTAAGTTTCTATCTTGATTAGTTAATTTATTTTCATGATCAATTTAAAAAAATATCTAAAATCTTTATTCTTCTATCTTCAACCTGAGTTAAAGGCTAAGTCGACTATCTATACATGTGAGTCGGCTATGATTCTATCTTGGTCGGGTGAGATAAAAATTTAGTCACCGAAGAAAAAAGTTTGAAATTTATATCTTTTTGTCATTTTCTTTAAATTGAGATCGATCGATCGACTAAGCTTCTTTTTTTATCGACTCAAAAGAGTGCCATATGTGCCAATATGACTATATCTATTTTTGAGTAGATTTCTTTGTTTAAAGATATTCTAGGCTAAACTTACTTTCTTAAAATTAATTTTTAAGTATATCAACTTATGGAGAAGTCTTTCTAGACTGGACTATCTTTTTTTTTTTAATTTTTTTCATATCGAACTCAATTTTTTTGCTTCCAAAACTTAAAAATTTGAATTTGAAAATATAAAATTACTTAAGTTTTGAAAGGACTTCTTTAGTGAAATCAATCATTGAGCATTATAAAAAATCCTATAATCACTCTCACAAGCATCATTAGTAGCTATAATTTGTACTCAAACTTTTTTGACATTATCAAAATCAATTCTAAAGCTAACAATAGTTTTCACATCTATTTGATAAATGATAAGCCTATGGATGGAACAAACATCAAGATGGGTTCTATATATTGTAATTCTGACTATAAGTGAATAGGTATGAAAAGACCTTCCTTTTAGTTAAACCTTCAACTACTAGCCTAGTTTTATTTTTTTTTAATATATTTCTATGAGGACTAAGTATTTTCAAAATATGAATCTACAATCCAATAGCTTACTTCCAAGAGGTGTGTTAGCATTAAAGTTTGATTTTGAGTAATTGAGTTGAACTCAAAGTTGATGGCTTCATTCTAAAAAGAAATGTTAGACAAAGATATTACATCTAGAAAAATGGAAGGTTTACCCTCAATGAAGAAAGTGAAGCATTATTTATCGAGATCTTTTTTTCGATATCCTTGTAGCTCTTCTAAGTTCAAAAACTCTACTATCATGTTAGACCTTTTTTTCTTTTTAGATTCATAGTAAGGTGCATATTCGATAAGATTAAAGAAATAGAAAGTGAATGGTTCAAATGAAATTAGAAATTATATTCTATAGGAAAAGATATTTTAAAAGTAAGTGGCATCTCTATCTTGAATAAGAGTATCAGTAGAGATGTCACTTATCTCTTAATTTATCACAAAAAATCTATTGTTGCTACTATCTAAGGAATATCCTACAAAAATGGCATTTATGATTTTGGTTCCTATTTTTTTTCTTCTAGATTTAGGTATACCTACTCTAGCTAGGCACCCTTATATTTTGAGATAATCCAATCTTGGAGTTTTATTGTTCCAAAATTCAAAGAAATTTTATTGCTATCTTTAAATGATAACCTATTTAAGATATAATAAGCTGATAATAGAGCTGCATTTACAAATTTTTAGGTGTATCAAAATTGATTAACATTGAGTTAATAATGTCCATTAGGGTTCTATTTTTTCATTCATCTATATTGTTGGACTAAAGAGAATAAGGAGTAACCTTATAAGGACCCATATGTTTGATGGACTCGAGTCATCTCATTTGGGATATATTCACCACTTCAATTAGATCTAGGTCTTTTATAGGTCTTCTCAATTTGGTTTTTCACTTTGGCTCTATAGATTTTGACTCTATGAAGAACCTCATTGTTAGATTTGAATAGATATATGTAACGATACTTGGAGAAGTCATCTATAAATATTACAAAATAAGGACTACCTCCTTATTTGTAAAGTCAAATATGAGTCAATGACTTGATAAAGTCACACACATTGTTATGAACTAAATCAAGGAGACTATACATAGACTTAAAAGGTTTCTAGGTACTCTTGGCCTATACATAAATTTTGCATTTGAACTTTTATATCTAGATGTATGTTAAGAATAAGACTTAAGTTTGTCATGCGATGGATTCGATTGAAGTTCACATTGGTCAATCATGCCAAATATTGGAAGATTCAGGATGGAGGACAATAGGAAGTTTACATTCTTAGAAATTACATTTAGTTTGGATAAACCCTTTAACACAAAGCCTTTCCTTATAAAATTGTTATTATGAGTGATTCAAGCATATTGAAATTTAGAACAATTTTGTAGTCCTTAAATACCAATAAATCTCCATTGATCAAGTTTATAGTGTTGGGGACATACAATACCTTATGAATGATCAGGGTTTTTTCTAAAATCATCTTTAACCCTACTCATCATTTTTCTAGTATTGTGCTCCTAAGTCAGTCTCAAGTATTACACCTCCACATGATTTTTAGAAGATGGAGAACTAAAAAAGATCAAAACAAATATGAACATTAGCTCTGAATCAAGCCACCAATCATAAGATCAATAGGTCAAGTTTATGAAGGGAGTTTTATCATCCAACTTGAAAGAAGGTTTGACAACACTTTCAGTCATATATACTTCAGGTTTCTATGTACTTACAACTATCCTCAATTGCTTTTTTTTTTTTGTAGTAGCAATCCTATGCCACACGGTTAGTTTGCTTGAATAGAAGTAGAAAGGTTCCTTTCGATCATCTTTAACTTTTGAATTAGTTGGTAGTGATTTAGATGATTTTGCTATTTAGAAGATTAGGAGAAAGAATTCTAATTTGACTAGTTCTCGTTTTTCAAGTTCTTTCTTCAGAGTATGAAATGACCTTAATTTGAGGGTTTAGGATGGATTCAATTAAGTTACCTTGCTTATGAATTAGCTCTCATGAGAATTTTGATTAGGGTGGAAGAAGAAAGTCAATTAAGATTTGAACCTTATAACTCTTAGAGAATTAGCATTCGGTCAATTCAATTTTTTGCAGAAGATCTTGAAATTTATGGATCGAGATACTGATGGGTTTGGATTCCACCATGGTATATTTTTAAAACTTGAATATAGTGAATTAGTTTAGACTAACATCATCCATATCATGTTCGACATCTAAGGCATCTCAAAGTTCCATAGTTATCTTGGTAGGATGGTAGACATCATAGAGAGAATTAGATAGGGCAATAAGAATCTTATGGTGATAATGGAAGTCTATTTCTTAAGGAATTTTTATTTGAGAATTAGAAGAACTTATTTCGTAGGGACTGGGTATAGAGACAATTTAAGAAGTTGATCTAGATGAGAGTTTAGAGTCAGATTGTTCAATGATTGAGATCAACCTAAGAGTACTTAGCTAGTATCTTACTTGGCTTTACCATCTCTTGTAAAATAAGCCATTGAATTTTTCAAGTTTTATAGCACTATGATTACCAAAAAGTCATTTAGAAAAATACTTGTTGATTAATAGATTTTGCACACACAAGTTTGATAGAGTTCAGTCCTAATTTATTAAGTATTTAATTAATGGCTTCTAATAATGTGCACTAAACTTTTTGAATTCAAAATTTAGATGTAATAAATGCATTAATTAAAGCAACAAATAATGTAAAAGATAATAGGAATATTAAATAATTGGAGCAATTATTCTAAAGCGGGATATGAATTAAGTCCTAAATGTACCCTTTAATGTGTAGGTTTCAAAACTTGAAATATAGTAGTTAAAACACAATAAGATGTATTTGTTAGGTTTTAAAACTTTTGAATTTAAATTTAAATTTAAAAGGAGAATTAAATTCTTTAAACACATCAATAATATTCTAGTATAGGTTACAAGAATAAAAAAAAATAATTTTGTATTCTATCGAAAAGAAAATAATTTTGTGCAACAAAAAGTAAAGTTCTATATAGTGTTCTAAGCAGCTATAATAATTTTTTGAATTTAAAAACTATTTTAGAGATTTTTGTACTGCTTTCAAAGCAGAAAATAAGAGCATTCTTTGAAATTTGATTTAAATGATTCTACATGAATTTTAGAGCAACAAATATTTGGATTTTTATTTTGAAATTTTGAACTAGTTTTTTCATAGGTTTTAGGGTAGCGGATTTTTAAGGGATCTTGTTTATAAACATAACTTTAAAAGGATCTTTAGATTAGGAATTTGTTTAAGCTTTTTTAATAGTAAATATTTTAATCATTTTTTAATAGTAAAAATTTGTTGAATTAAACACTAAAATATTTGATAAAAGACTTTAGACTAGAAAATATTCTAGACTCTTAAGCATGAAAATATTAGCAAATATTAATAGAACTTACATATATTATAGGAAATCATTTTTAAATTAAGGTGAAATTGCTAATAATTGCATAAAATAAAATTCAAAATATATCAAATAATTACAAAATTTAAGTCATGAAAAAATCAAAAAAGAAACTAGAAAGGTGTGCCTAGAACGAGGCATGTGAAACATTACACTAAAAATAAATTTTACCCCCTCATATATAGGTATTTGAGGTGAAAGTAGTATGGATATTATCTATCCAAATCTATTTTTGTATTCGAATCAGTTAGATATGAATAGAAATTTAAGGATCTGACTAATATTCATATCCATATCCATCAAAGAAAAATGAATATGAATATGGATAGACAACTATCCGATCCGTATCTGTAAATCCAAATCTACATATAATCTTATATAATTTTATATAATACTTATTAATTTTTTAAAAAAATATACAACTGTATAAATATATTATTAATTTGATTTATCATATATTTATCAATATCTTTAATTTTGTAGTCATAAAGTTTAATTATCTAAGTTATATTCACAATTATACATATACTTTCAATATCTGAATTGTATCCATATCTGTTTAAAATAATTATAGATATGAATTTTTATATCTGAATAATATTTGTATCTATATTTTTATTCATCAAATAAAATAAATATGGATATTGATATACTGGTATCCGATCCGTATCTGATACGGTTTTAGCCCTAATAGGTATTAACAACATCATCTTTAAGGTACAAGGAATCCAACTCAGCGCAAATTCTCTTATCCTAGTGGACTTTTTTAGTTACCTAAGAAGAATAGAAGGATACGAAGGAAAAAAATGGAAAAATTAAGTGGAAATGCATAAGACTTGATCTATCTTAGGTGTGCTCGATACCCTGAATCCAGAGCCTTTTGAAAGGCTCCGTCCATCTAACCCATGACAGATCTATAATGGCCTCAATGGCTATCTCAAAAAAAGCTTTAATAGCCTACCTGCACTGGTGCCTCATTAAGGCTTGACAACATGTACACAGAGTTTTATAACATCTACATTATGATGAGTGAATCAGACTGAAATCAAAGTCAGATTGATATTTAAACTTGAAATTTGCAAAAAGGAAATCATAAGGATGTCTATCAAAGATTTTGAAATCTGTAACATCATATGCATGCATGGCATGTCCGGTTGCACAAGCGAGCACTTGATCTGTGGTTGCCAACCTAACACCCACAAGGCCCAGCTGGGCCTAGAACTCCTAGACTTCAATTAATGCAAGTGTGCATTTAAATATCCATTATATGATGATTAAACATGGTCTCTCTTTTTTTTTTTTTTTTTTTTTTTTTTTGTTAAGAAAGAAGGTGGGAAGGGGTTGCATCCCGCGTTGCAACTTTTTTTGGGCGTGACCATAAAAGTCCCCTTCCATCAAAGAATATTCGATTCGAATGACTTTCACCTTATGACCGGCTCACTTAAGTCATAAGACCCCACCACAGGACACTCAAAGTGGCCGGTTCTTCCTACCCAAATCGAAAGATTCCTCTTCCTCGTGTGAGTACGTTACCTCGATGCCGATCGGGCCACTAAGTGGACTAGATAGACTTTCCATACGATCGACCAAGGCATAGGGCATCCGCTCCCTCATTTAATCAACACGTACGCATTTCAAACCCGAGTCCATCGCATGGAAACAAAGTCTCGTTTCACTTGGGCTACAACCCAATCGGCAAACATGGGGTTTAAAAGTTTGAACCTTTTCCAAATTGAAAATCATAAAATTTCTAATAGAATGAGCATAGGCTACACTAGATCATTTGAACATGTTGCTCATAATTAGCTTTAGTTTAGTTTGAAATTAAATGAGCTAGCTCAAATGTGGCTCGAATAGTAAATGAGCTAGGCTAGAGTTAGAACTAGATTGGCTTGTGTTCAGCTTGTTTCCACCGTTACTAGTTAGCCATCCAACATGACTTGATTTTACTTTTTAGCCTTCATGCTTATGTCATTCAAATAATAATAATAATAATAATAATAATAATAATAATAATAATAATAATAATAATAATAATAATAATAATAATAATAATAATAATAATAGAACTCCCGAAAATGGACACAATTTTCTAATTCTTTGTTTTATGCAATATTTATGCCCTTTTTTAATGCATAAACTTCATGCTAATTTGTTTCATTGTTGGTAAATGAAATTAACTAGACTCCTTGTGGGCTAATGCCTCTTTGCTTTCTACCTGATCAACTTTAAAATATTTGCCTAGAAGTTCCTAAAGGTATTTACCTAATGAAATAAGTATTAAAAAGGATATATTTAAATATTGGATAGATAACTACACAATTGCTTGTTGCCGTTGAAGATTTTAACTCTTTTCCAGAAAAAAACTTATTTGAATTTCTGTAAGGATAAATTATTTTATAAAAATAATCATTAAATCATTTCACTAAACACTTAATTAGTTTTCTTAAGAAAATTGCCTCCTTGGAGATTGTTTCTCTTATCATTTTCTTGAGTTGATTGTATAGGAATCCATGTTGAACTTAACATAGTACTTTGGCTGAATATTTTTTATTGAAACGTTGTTGATCTCCCATAAGAGGTCTAGCCTAACCTAAAGCCTATCGACACATCCTCTCACCCACTGATTTTGGTCCTGCATGCACATGAGAAATGATCCCCTTCAATTCAAGGTTGACTTTATTTGGGAGGATCACCATTCCTCTTGTGGACCAGCTTGGTTATTTTGGATAGGTTAGGACGAGACTAATTAGGAGCAAGAACGGTCACATCTAACACTTGATTGTGAGATATAATTTTTGGATGCCAAAAATTCATTTTGAGTGTGCCAAGAACCAAAATGACACACTTAATAAGCATTAAGAGGGTGGAACAACCTGTAATTTTGATATAATAGTTTCATATTTGGTGCTCAAAATAGGAGAGCTAATGTAAAACTTCTCTTCTTGAATAAAATTTTGATTAGATATATTTTCTAATTTGAGAGGAATAAGATGATACGATAGAAGAAAAGTTAATATAAAACTCAAAATGTAATACGTGAATAAGTTTCACTACTATATAATTTTTTTATTATAGTATGATATTTTTTATATTTTAATTAGAAGAGACATTCCACTCAAATTTGAAAATTGTAATATTATTGATATAAATAAAAATTTTATATACCAATTTATCGTTAATCAGTAAATAAAAATGAATAAGAATCTTATTTATGAAAATTACATTATTTTTTTATTATTTTCTATAAATAATTTGAGTTACTGTATTGCAAAAATTACTCTATATCTCTATTCATATTTTAATAGGAGAGATCCCATCCCACTAACATGACCATACATGTCTGATGCATGTGACGACTTTGATTGCATGATCCCTATCATGTTGTCCCATGTACATCATGGGACCTATGTAAGTATGGCCGCGGCATAATACATGGATGGTGCATGTGATTGTGAAGCTGATATTGTACCTCTAGAGTCCAATCCGATCAAAAGGGGATCCAAACTTATCATGCAATTGACATGCTAGTTTGAAATTAATGTGTTTAATTATCGTGCATGTGCTTTAAACTGTAAAAAGTTCAATTGTTTGTTATCCAAATCAGGACCGATCCTGGGGCAGGTCAAATTGGGCGATCGTCTCAGGCCCCGACCTTGTATTGATGTTCTAATAGCATGCAAAGATGGCTTTCTACAATATTATAACAAAAAAAATAATTAAATAGATTAATGATGAATTTTATACATTGTTTAACGAATATATCTATAGAAAATTATTATACATAGATTAATTTTTTAATAATAATTAATATTTAAAATATATTAATTTTTAATAAAAAATATTTTATTTTTTTTATTTAATTTTAGATCTAAAAGGTATCTAGATTGGATCTGATCCAAATCCAACGTAGGTGTTCGTGTGCTTACCACGGCAAAAAAACCATGCTCATTATTTGGCCTCTTGCGCAAGATTTTTTTTTTTTTTTTTTTAAATGGAAAAGTCCTGCCCGAGGTGCTAACGGTCACATGCCTTCAAAGGAGACCATCTCCAACCGTGACAACATTTAAACCAAACACCTCTCCTCTCACTTCATATCCCCGCGCCCTCCCCACTCCCCCACCTCACTTTCCCCCTCTCTGTTCCGCTCCATCCCTACCAACCTCCTCCACCGCCCCCCCCCCCCCCCCCCCCCCCCCCCCAAAAGCCTGCCATGGATAACCTGAGAAAATCCCCTTTGAAGCCATGGAAGAAAGGCCCCACAAGAGGCAAGGGAGGCCCCCAGAACGCCTCCTGCGAGTACCGTGGAGTGAGGCAGAGGACATGGGGCAAATGGGTGGCCGAGATCAGGGAGCCCAAGAAGCGCACCAGGCTCTGGCTTGGCTCCTTCTCCACTGCTCAGGAGGCCGCCATGGCCTATGACGAGGCTGCCCGCCGGCTCTACGGCCCTGATGCCTACCTCAACCTGCCCCACCTCCGTTCCGACATCAATTCCGCCATCACTGGCAAGCAACCGCATAGGTTCAAATGGTTCCCTTCCAAGAACTTCACGTCCATGATCCCCTCTTATGGCCTTCTTAACCTCGATGCTCAACACAACGTTCATATCATCCATCAAAAGCTTCAAGAGTTCAAGAACTCAAGATTCTCTTCTTCTTCTTCTTATTCTTCTGTGTCTTCCTCCTCTTCTTCTTCTTCTTCTTCTTCTTCTTGTCCTAGTTTGTCTCAGAGTTTGGAACCACTACCGGCGGGCACAGTTGAGAAAACTCTGTGGGAAAACTCTAACATGAGAGTGGAAGAAGCGGGTGTCACACCACTTGAGAGGAATCTATTGAATCAAGCAGAGAAGCCTCAGATTGATCTGAAGGAGTTCCTTCAGCAGCTAGGTGTGCTTAAAGAAGAGAAGAGTCAACTGGCGGCCGATGAGGGTGCCGAAAGCTTGGCAATGGTCGTTCCCACACAGGAAAGCAGTGGGGTTGCTTCGGAGATGCTCAGTTTTGACGAGGGTAACTTCGATTGGGACACGTTGGTTGAGATGCGGGCTTTGGAGGACCACTTGGTCATCGAGGATGGCGGGTTGCCTGTCGACAATATGCATGAAGAGCTAAGCTTGCCTGTCTCCATATGGGATCTCTGAAACATTTTGTTAAATTTAGTAGATTATAAGCTTGAGCTAGACATGGTAGACTCTACTTGGATATATGTCAGATGCTTCCCTGTTTTCTTTTACTCTTTTAGTTCAATTTGTGGAACAAATACTTTGTTGGTGTTTAAGGAGGCCATTGCTTGATCTTGTGTTAGATGGCCAGAACAGAGAGTCTCTTATATGTTCTCCTACTGGAATGGCAATAGCAGAATTTCTCCTCTCTGAATTACCTACCTCATCTTCCTAGCCCAGTTTGCTATGGCAACACTAGTGTCTTCCAGTCCCCATTCTAACAATTGAACCACGGAGTTCTCTCTCTGTTGGATCTTTGTTCTACTTCTTTTGTTCTATGGAGTGGATGACTGAAAAATTTACCACGCAATAATGGAATTGAAGATCATGCTTTTGAAGAGTGGGAAAAAACTTATTATTGCAATTATACTTGATAGATTTCTCGCCCAAAGGATCATCTCCCTGTCGATATGTCACCATATTAACTGTATTTGATACATGATGTAAGAGGATCACAAGACTTATTATCGGTTAATTTGGCCACTGCAGACATGTTTGGATAGTGTTTGAGAGCAAGATTTATCACATCCAAGATTTGATGAGGAAGCATAACTTTCGAAGGTCATAACTTCCTCGTAGGGTCTTTGCTCAGCATGTTAGGTGCCCAAACAAAGCACACAAATAGTACTATGAGATGCCACCACTACCGATGGATCGATTCATTATGCCTCCTAGACTCGAGGGTTCAACAATGTTTGGTCCTCAAATGAGGGGAATGCTTTTGGGTCACCACATACCGTGACTGCAACCCTCAGACGAATGGTAGATTTGGGCATGCATTTTAGCTCCAAGGATCATGATTCATTGAAGGTTCTTGGATCCATTCTTCTTAATATTGCAGTAGCAATACGTGACAACCCAATTTGTTTCCCAAATGGATCTCGTCAAGGAAAATCTTTCCTTTTAAGATAAGATTTTGATTGAGTATATCTTTCAATCGGTAGGCGTTGAGCAATACTGCAAGAGATAAATTTAAGATAGAAGCAATCATGCAGTGTTTTAAAAGTGTCAGATGAAATATTAACAAAAATATTACTGCCTTACGTATATGTATTGTGTTTATTAGAGAGATGAAAGATTAAGACCGACGTGGGAAGAAAGAAAGACGAAAGCATAAAAAGATATATGATAAAAATGAAGGACATGATACTTGCTACATATCCAAACCATAAGTAAAACTAAAGTAAGAAAAAGTTCTAGGAAAACAACTCTTGAAAGCTTACAAGGATCATAAGCCTATGTTGAAAGCTATGTTTGAATAACCATGAAAGTTAACGCTTCAAGAGGCAGCAAAATTAGCTGGTGTAGCATAAGACATCTGGAAGACCAATGAACACCTTTAACACTGATCCACCCAAATGTCATTGCAACCTCATGCATATTAATCTGAAAGGAAGCATGACCATTGACCACTATCTATGAAAGCATGTTCATCACATCCAACGACATGTTATTTCTCCGAGCAACTTCAATCACCATAAATAGATGTTGGATGACAAATAATTGTTCTATTGAAGGCTTGTCATGTAGAAAGATGATGACACAGCTGTCAACAATTACAAAATATATGCTTCCACTTGTATTTTTAAACAACTTTTATTTTTTATAAATGGTTATTAGGAGCTCAATTGAACTATTTTTTTATCTTTTTAAAATACTTATATCCTAATAGAATTAGATAGTCTTAAAACCCTTCTTTTTCATTATTTAAGTTAAAATGATATAGTTAAAAGGCAGTAATTGCCGTGTCATCGTAATTAATTATAAGAGTCAGGTAATCAATCCAACTGAAAAATCAACCTGATCATGTTTGATAATTGACTCGGTACGCTCAACTTGGTGAAAATTGGGTTGACTAAAATGATTTTCTAAAATACCAGTAACTCAGATGATATTGACTTGAACCTAAGAGCCTCTTTCTGGTACAAACTCCCATTAATCATTGAGGTATAATTTTGAGTTGTCGCACCAAAAAGATTGAACATATAAAATGGAGCAACCGCATTGGTGCGTCTCCGTCTGACACGTGGATAAAAGATTTTGTGCCACGTATCTCCTTATAGTTCTCCATCTTTCATGATTTTAAAAAAAAAAACTCGAGAGAGAATCGGAGGTCGGACGAGCTGAACCCGAAGCTGATCGCGAGGCCTAAATCGCCGATAGAAAAGTTTCGACGCCCGTTGGCGGTGGTTGACGGGAGAGATAGGAAGGCGAACAAAGAAGGCGGTGGAGAAGAGGAGCGGAGGATCCCGATGCATCTGATGGTGACAATGAGAAGGAGGAGGAGAGGCCGTGGAGGGGGAGGTGGAGAAAACCCCAGCCATTGCCTAAGCTTTGGTATTCGGCCGCTGCAAGCCTCCCACCTGATTTAGACTCCCATTTGGTGGTGACGGTGATGGAGAGCAATCTGGATTTGTGTGTTCGGACTGAGATGGGAAAGTGCCGGTAGATGTTGTCGCTCGCGATGGCAATCGTGGCATCGGCGATGGTCTGAGGCAGCGTTGGTGGGATCCCGATGATGCGGATAGGCCGTTCATTCTGGTGATGTTGCCACTAGACGGCGTGGGTTCCATGGCGGCGCTGTGCACCTATCGGACTCCGACCCCAAGGTGAGGCATCGGGCATAGGGCTTCGAGCTAGATCAGATCTCCCTCTCCCTCTCCCTCTCCACCACCCTGGACTCCATCTAGATCTCATGGGAGGGGTTTCTTAGGTTTCGGTTGGGGTTTTTTCTGGAGCATATGGGATTCTGTGCGAGGTGTGGTGGTGTGAATTGGTCCCTTTGGTTTTGAGAGCTTAATCTTGGTAGAAGCATTATATTTTGTAGAGTTTTCTACTATAATGTGAATATGATATCAAATCCATGGCCTGAGATTTGCACCGGGTTAAGTTTCATCTTTCTAAACTATCATGTGGATACATGAGGATAACATAAGTTAAATCTCTATAAGACCAATCTTTACTAGCCATAGAAGCCTCTGCGCATCTTACTAAATCTAATCATTTAATTTTTTATCCACTAAAACAAGAGTAACTGATAACCATTGAGATCTAAAATTTACGATCATCAAAAAAAGGAAAAAAAGTCTGCATGAAGGTGCTAAATCTGAAGATGTTACTGTCCATGCTTTATTATTCTTAGGCACGCTATATAAATCTGAAAGAGTTTAATATGTTTTTCCTAATGATCTTCATTTTGATTAGTATTACTGCATTTATTTCGGATTACTAATTAGCAAGCAACTATTTCTTTGAATAATCATCCTCCAATGCTAACCAATTATCATTAATTTTGATGCTTATCTCTCTCCTAAGTCATTATCCTCGAAATAGATATAATAAAGTAGATAAATAAAATCTAATATTAGTTAAAAAAATCATATCCCATGCATCGCATGGGGTTTTAAACTAGTTTATAAAGTATGCCCAGGCAATTAAATACAATCATTTCATCTTACCAAAAAAAAAAAAAAGAATACAATCATTTCAATCAAACTTTGATATTTTGATAATATTTCTTTTTTCTTTTATAGAAAACAAGAAAAATAAATTTTCTTTTCATTCTTTTGAATAATTTCCAAAATTTTACTATTTAGAATAACAAAAAATATTATGCATATTTTTTTATATATTAAACATCCATATAATTTAAAAATAGTATTAAAAATAAAAATATTAATAATTATATATTTCCTACTTTATATATAGTATTTTATATTTTCAAAGGTTAATATATTTAAATTTATTCTAACCAGTTAACTGGGCAATTTCATCAAAAATCTTGGGTGTCTTACTCTTGTTAGATGTATGCCCTTGAAGTCAATCTTGGCTAATGCATACCATAAGTTTAGGACATATTTTATATTTATCGAGCAGTTTTTATTACCAATCATATTGTATGTATGCATAATTTATCTTAAAAATTAATAAAAATAATTTTATATATTCTCAAGATGTTGAAAATTTAGACATACATCATTAGTGGTTAATTTCTAAATATTTTCGATCGGAGAATCATCACGGAAGATAGTGATCGATCTGGTTAGATCGGTGCATGGATCACCTTCCTTCTGGATAGATGAGTCTCAAATCTGTAGTGTGAGGATACTGAGGTGAGAGTACAGATGGTTGTTAGAGAATAACTTGTACTAAGCATGATCAATATGAGAAACCACGTGGATGTCTACTCACTTATCAGTGATTTTCTCGATACTCAGTAGTGTGACTAATCCTTTGATCTGTGGTACGTTGGCTATTCACAGCGAGGCTACTTAGTTTGATTGCATATTTTTTTGACTCCTAATCATTCAGATCATTGCTGTGTATATTGGCTATAGTAGGTTCAGATTCACTGTTTTGAGTAGGATGCATCTAGATGAAATTTATCGATCTTGATAGAAAAGAAGAAGTCCTATACGATTCACGAGACTGAGTTCAGAAAGTCTCTGGCTAGAGCGAGTGTGAATATTAAAAAAAAAATTTTATGAGATTCATAAATGAACTTGTTATCCAGCCAAACAACCCAAGAGGGGGCGGGGGTGAATTAGGTTTTCAAAACTTAAAAAACTATGTGCTCAAATAACTAGTTTACTATTGGTGGTGCAATGAATGCAATATATGGATGCAAATATGAAGAAGGCAAGCATACACACAAAGACAAGAAAAATTTTATAATGGTTCGGTGCACACCCCGCACCTATGTCCACTCCTCAAGCAATACTCTTAGAAATTTCACTATAATCCCTCAAGATTACAGCTGGATAGTTTTAACTGGATTAACTATCCATAAATCTACTTGGTTTTTCCTTAGGTTTACCAATTACAACCTTCACATGTCTTGACTAAGGCTCCATAATCCAATTATAGGGGTGGATTAAATTTTTTCCTTAGTTTCAACCTCTACTGAAATTAATTACAGCAAATAAACAAGAACAGAAAAGTTACAACAAAAGAAGCTCTTTGGTTGAGCAAATTTATTGTCGATATAGCTCAGTAGTTATCCTCTTGAATGCTTGAAGTTAATGCTTTTCAAAAGCTCTTCAATACTCTCAGAGAATCAAGAGATTTTTGGTTGGAAGTAGATGAGCTCTCTTAAATGCTGGAAGTTCAACAATTTTTTCTTCTTCTCTCTTTCTTCAATGGAACAATAATCTTTTTCTCCTCTTCTTAAATTTGAAGCTTTTCCACCAAGTTTGAAGTTGTTGGAGTCCAAAACTAGTCATTTCTGACCGTTGGAGGCAAGATATAACCATTGAGAATAAATCAGCATAGTTGCAAAACTAACCATTAAAGGCTGTTAGTCGCATCTCGAGTTGGCTCGGATGTTTTTGAGTCGACTTGGCTATCTTTTCAAGTTGCCTTGACTGTACCTCGAGTTTGCTCACTCTCAAATATCCAAAATCAGCTCTATGAAACTTTTGGATCTCTGAGATGGAGTTGGCTCGGATCCAACGGAGTTGACTTAGTTGCCACCTTCGAGTTAACTCGAAAACCTGTGTGTCAACTCAATTGCAGTGGATAGAAACATGTTTTCTATCATCTCAGACGGAGTCCACTCGAATGATTTCGAGTCTACTTGACCTCATGCAAAGCCTGCATGCCAGTGCCCAAACTGTGCCAGAGTCGACTCGAAACTCTCCCGAATCGACTCAAACCCTTCTCAAAGCTTTTTTCACTTGACTTTAGCTCCAATTTGATGTTACTTGGACTCTATAATGAATTCACTTGATTTTTACCTCATTTTATTCAAAAAGCTCTCTTTCTTTCAATCTTTACAATACTTAAAAAAAATATTAATAATTATGTGCTCCAATGTTTGATCATCATCAAAATCACTTAGGGGGTCAACAATCTCCTTCTTTTTGATGATGATAAAATATTGAGTACTTATTAAAGAATAATTAATATAAACAAGATATACAATATGTACAAGTAATACAAGGCAATCAAATACTTCAAGTTTTTTAGAATTTCAATAATACTCCCCCTCACATTGTGCTTCAAGTTTGAATTGTGCTCCCCTTTAGATTATGCTTAAATCAAATTTTTCAAATTTTTACATTGTCCTTAGATTATTCTTAAATCAAATTTTTTTAATTTTTATATTGTCTTTATGATGCATTGTCCATTTTTCTCTACTAAATGCATTGTCCATTTCTCTTTACTAATTCTCTCTCTTTTGTCATCATCAAAATCACATAAGGAGAATTAGGATGTAAGCGTAACAAGAGATCTTTGGTAGGTTTACCTTTTCAATTTAATTTCTAGACTAGACTTGCTTATTTAATTTGATATAATTCTAATTAAAAATTTCTTACAAGGTGTGATGTCCAATCTAGAGTGTGTAACTTGAAAGGAGACATTTATAAAAGTCATTCACATGGAAACACAATACAACATAAGAAGACAGAATAGTACACAATGAGATAAACAGAGAAAAATATTCATTAATAGATTGCATTGTTTACAAAATAGGGTATCCAAGCAATACATCATCTATTACAAGAAAAGATAGCCAAAATATAAAACTAGATTTAGGATAATCTAAGGTAAAGACTCTGCTCTTCATCTGGAACCTCCTCAATAATGGGTTCAGGAGGATATGATGATGAGGAAGATGGAGTGGTTGATTTGCTCTGGGTGTGAGCAAAAAGTCCAGGGCAAAGTGGAGGAAAGCCAGTGCCAGATCTGACAGTGGCATTGAAAGGAGGTCTAGTAGAAGAAGTGGGGGGTTCGATAGGAGAAGATTTGGTTTGAGTGGTAGATGAGGACATTCGAGACTATAGCTGACCCAAATGCTCCTCAATCCATCGAAGTGCAGTGACAAGTAGCTCTACACTGCCATGCTATGACACCATGATCTCCTCAATCCTTCTTAGAATTTTGGCAACCTCAGCTTTCATCTGACCAACTTTCTCAGCTGTCCCATACTGTCGTTTCTCGAATATATCAATAATTTGAGACAAGACACTCATCTAATGTATGATAGAATTATACTACCCTTCAGAAGAAATCTTCATCTCTTCCAGACTCTAAAAGATGTACTGTTGAAGAGCAAAAAAATCTGTCTTGAAGGATGAAAAGTCAGTCCTAGAATCTACGACTCTCTCTAAGCTCTCAAGTCTCAAGGTGATCTTCAGCAACTCTCCATGAAGCTGTCGAAACTGAGTCTGTGTGTCCTCACAAAGTGCTTCATGGCTCTGAAGGATCTGAGACTTGAAATCATCAAGAATCCTCCCTATCCTATCCAAGACCTGATCAGCAATCTCCTCTACAAAAAAACTATGACTCTACTGCACTCGAGGAGTGTGGGGGGATCCTGGGGTGAAGAGCCTCTGCTGGTGCTGTTGAATCTGCTGCTGCTATTGGAGAAGATGGCCCAGACCTAGCTTCATCTTATGGCTCATGCTCTGCCACTTCTTGCTTTCGCTCCATATCCTCCTGTCCAGATTTCTTTCTTACCCATCTGTCTCCCCTCTTCTCAAGCTTCATCCGATGAAAAGTGTCCTCATTTAAATAGTTTGAGTGCTCAAGATCCTTGAAGTCTTCTCCATTTAAACTGACTCCAAACTCTGTGAAGATCAATGTAAACACCATTGTATAAGGCAAATATGTCCTGTACCGGTTGGCCATATCCTTGATGTTTTGAAGCATTATGGCTGGCAAGTTTATTTCTGTCTCTTGAACTATATAGTACATCATAGCAAGTTTTCTTTTTTCTATCCAGTCATGTCACCCAGTTTTAGGATAAATACAGTGAGCTACTATACTGTGTAGCAACCTCATCTCAACAAATAGTTGCCTGGCTTTAATTTCATCAATGTTTGCCATATTTTTTCTTTCCAAAATGCATTTCAAGGCCTCTGTTTTGTCATCTAGGTCTAAATTGTAGATCCCTTGCCTAGGTACTTCCAATAACCGCCCTAAAATACTCTCATCTAAGGCAATATTCACTCCTTTCACTATCGACTCCAAACCAGTCTCCCCTTGGAATCATATATTCTCAAAGAAGGCTCTAATAAGGTCGGGATAAATGGGTACCTCGAGCGTACATAGCTTGTCCCACCCTTGTTGCCTGATCCAAGTACCAATCTAGAAATACTGTCCATCCATGAAGTCGATATCCATCCTTCTTTCGATTGGGACAGCTCTAGTAGCCATGAATCGATGAGGAGAAGGGTGAGGAAGAGACGACGACCCTTGTGGAGCTTTCCTCTATGTCTTGAACCTTTTTCGAACTGATTGAGAGCTACTGGGATGCTTGCTAGTAGCCATCTTCCTCTTCGGTGCCATTTGAATCTCAGATTTTCAAGAAAAAGGAGAATGGAATAGTGATTAGAAGGATTGGAGGGAGTCGGGAAGGGTTTCAACAAGAGGGGACTCAAGGGCTCAGAGAATAGGAGAAAGGGTAAAGTAAAAAGGTTTTACGATCTCTTGTTAAAAAAAAAATTGAGTCTACAACATTCAATTTGACTCGACTCCTTTTAGAGCGGACTCAGCATCGAGTCGACTCGAGCCTTCTACGAATCAACTTGAACACAGTATCAGAAAATGAATTCAGTTCTAATTTAAAACTGATTTTTTTCAAATAGACTCGACTCAAAAGAATTAATATAAATAATATGAAAAGTATAAAACATATCAAACACACAGAATAATCCATTCAATTTCAAAAAGGATCACAGATTCTAAGTTCACCCCTAATTTTTGAAAATCTATCTTCATTTAATGGTTTAGTGAAAATGTCAACTAATTAATTTTTAGTTGAAACAAATTCAAGCACAACATTATTGTTCTGTACATGATCTTTAATGAAATGATATCTAATTTCAATGTGCTTAGTTCTAGAATGCTGAATTAAATTTTTAGTTAAGTTTATGACACTGATGTTGCCACATCTTATAGGTATTTTGTTTTGCTCGATTCCAAAATCTTCAAGTTGCTGTTTAATCCATAGTATTTGAGCATAGCAACTCTCTGCAGCAACATATTTGGCCTTAGCTATTAATAAAACTATGTAGTTTCGCTTCTTGTTGCATCAATAGATCAAGTTTAACCCAAGGAATTAGCATGTGCCACTAGTGCTCTTCTATCTATTCTACATCCTCCATAATCAGCATCTGAATATCCTTTTAGATTAAGTATAGATTATTTTGAGTACCATAAGCATAAGGTTTGAGTGTTAATAAGATATCTAAATATTCTCTTAACAGCTAATATGTGTGATTCTTTAGGATTAAATTAGAATCTTGCACACATGCAAACACTAAATAAAATATCAGGCCTACTTATAGTTAAATAGAGTAGAAAACCAATCATACCTTTATAGAGCTTTTTATTTATACTTTTACTATTTTCATCTTTGTTAAGTCTGTATGTGGGGCTCATTGGTGTGCCGATCTCCTTTGCATTCTCCATACCAAAATTTTTAAGCATTTCTCTCATATACTTGGTTTGGTTGATGAAAATGCCTTCCTTTATTTGTTTGATTTGAAGTTCGAGGAAGAAGGTCAGCTCCTCCATCATGCTCATCTAAAATTCTTCCTATATTAACTTAGCAAATTCTTGACAAAGATCCTCATTAGTAGCTCCAAAAATGATGTCATCTACATATACTTGAACTATAAGAAGGTCATTATTTTTTTTTTTCAAAAATAATATTGTGTCTACACTACCTCCGTTAAATTTATTATCCAATAAAAATCTATTTGATTTTTTATACCAAACTCTAGGTGCTTGTTTTAATCCATACAATGTCTTATTCAATTTAAACACATGATTTGGAAAAGAGTGATTTTCAAATCCTGAGGATTGTTCTACAAATACTTCTTTAGAGATATAACCATTCAAGAAGGTACTCTTTGCATCTATTTGAAATAATTTAAAGTTTATATAGCAAGCAAAAGTAAGTAATAGTCTAGTGACTTTTAATCTTGTTACAGGAACATATGTTTCATCAAAATTAATCCGTTCTTCTTGATTATATCTCTTAGCTACTAGCCTAACTTTGTTTCTAATTATATTACCATATTCATCTAATTTATTTTTGAAAATCTATTTTATTCTAATTATGGGGTAGTCAATAGGTCTACTAACTATGGTCCAAATATTATTTCTTTCAAATCGATTAAGTTCCTCTTGCATGGCAATCATCTAGTTAGAGTCATTTTCAGTCTCTTTTATACTTTTAGATTCAATTTATGAGATAAAAGCAAGGTAATCAAAAGTATCTTTGAATGAAACTCTAGTTCTTACCCCTTGTGAAGGATCACCAATAATAAGATCTTTTGGATGGTTATGTACATACCTTCACTTTTTGGACAGATCACTGTGCTCCCTAGTTACCTCTTGTTTAGCACTCTTGTCTTGTCTAATATCTTTTGTTGCTTTATCTTCTCTTTGGGTTGATTTTTCTTTCAAATTGAGCTCCTTCAATCTATTCTCCAAGATACCTGTATCATCATCAAGTAAGTCTTCTTTTCTCGAGGAAGGATTGTTAGCTTCACTAAAAATGACATAAATAGATTCTTCAATAACTAAGATGCATTTGTTGAAGATTCTGTATACTTTGATGGATGTAGAGTATCCAAAAAAGATATCCTCATTCGACTCAGTATCAAATTTATCTAGATTATCTTTTTTATTATTATGAATAAAGTATTTGTAACCAAAAATATGAAAATAGTTAATATTGGATCTTTTTTTCTTTTCAAAGCTCATAGGGGGTTTTCTTTAAAATAGGTCAGATTGAAACTCTATTTAGGATGTAACATACTGTGTTAATGGCTTCAGCCCAAAAGTATTTAGGTAAATTCTCTTCACATAATATGGTACGAGCCATATCTACTAGGGTTCTATTTTTTCTTTCAACTACACCATTTTGTTATGGGATCTTTGGTGTAAAAAAATTATGTTCAATGCCATTTTCATTATAAAAATTTTTAAAATTTGGTTTTCAAATTTTATTCCATGATCACTATGAATACAAAATATTGTAGTATTCTTTTCACTTAAAATCTTTTTATAAAATTTTAAAAAAGTAGAAAAAATTTTATCTTTATGTGCTAAAAATAAAACCCATGTAAATCTTGAAAAGTTATCTACAATTACAAGTCCATATTTCTTACCACCTAGACTTATGGTCCTATTTGTTCCAAATAAGTTTATATGAATCAATTCAAGTGGTCTAAAAGTTGAAACTATATTTGTAGGTTTGAAAATCCTCCTAGTTTATTTTTCTAGTTGATAAGTATCACAAATATGATCATATTCAAAGTTTAACTTAGGCAATCCTTTAACTAAGTCATTTGCAACTAATTTAGATAAAATATATATGCTTGCATATCCTAATCTCCGATACCATAGCCAACTAGTTTTTTTTTTAATTTTAGCATCATTAGAAATGAGGCATTGGCCACTTTTCATGACTATCTCATCCAGATCAACTAAGTAAATGTTGCCTCACCTATATCCAATGAATTTGATACTATCATCAAAGGGACTAGTGACTATGTATGAAGATAACTTAAATATTACTTTAAAATCTTTATCACACAATTGATTTATACCAAGTAAGTTATATCTTAAGTTATCAACTAAAAGAATATTATCAACGAAGATAGTGGGAGTAATCTGAATTTTATCAATGCCAATAATCTTTCTTTTGCTGTTGTCGCTAAATGTGACTGCTCTCCCTTTCTTCTTTTTAAGGATGAAAAACTGTTCCTTATCATCCGTCATATGTCTTGAATAGTCATTATCTAAATATCATTTTCTTTTTGATCCATTGGCTGCAAGGCATTCCTGCAAAAAAAATAAGTAACTTTTTTAGGTACCCAAGTTTTCTTAGGTCCTTTAGGGTTAGCAGTCATAGTTTCTTTTAGAATCTAAATTTTTTTAATTATTTTTTCATTTAGTTTTGTTGTATTGCATATAAAAGCCTTATGTCCTATTCTATCATAACTAAAGCAAATAATATGTGAGGTGCTGCTTGTAGATGATGATGCAGTGAAGAAATTCTTAAGAAATTTTTACTTATTACTTGATTTATATCCCAGACCAGCCCTATCATAAACTCTTCTTTGATTGTTTAGTATCATTTCCAATTTATCTGAGCCATAAGTAAATTTGTCAACTAATGATTTTAGTTTGTCTACTTCCTTTTTTAGAGTCTTATTTTCCTCCATCAATTTGTTATAGTTTACGAGGGTTTATTTCTTTTCCTTAATTAGTGCCTCATTCTTTATTTTTAGATTTTTATTTTTCATACTTATCTTCTTAAAATCTTTCATTAAATCATGGAATATATCTTGAAGTTCATCAAATATAAATTCTAGAGAAGGTTCAAAATTTTTCTCATTCTCTTGTGCCCTGAAACACAAGTTGGCTTTATTTTGGATCTCTTCATCCAAACTCGACTCATCGCTGTCGCTCCATGTTGTAACCATTGCCTTCTTCTTACTTCTTTTGAAGATCTTCTTCAAGGTTGAACAGTCAACCTTGAAGTGACCCGATCTCTTACACTCATGGCACAAAAGTGGCTCCTTTTCTTTTTCTTTTTCTTTTTTTTTCCTGCTTGGCTCATCCTTAGATAGATTTTTCTTTCAAAAACCTTGTCTTCTCCTTTCTATGAACTTCTTGAATTTTTTGATCACTAGGGCCATATCATCATCATCTTCAACTTCGGTGGACTGCCCTTCATCTTCCTCAGCTGCAGTGGATTTCAAAGCAATGATTTTCTCCTTTCGGCTCTCATCTTTCAAGTACTACTACATCACTAACTTGTGTGTCATTAACGATCTAATAAGCTCCTCAAGTGACAGCTTGTTCAAGTCTTTCGCCTCTTGGATAGCTGTTATCTTTGCTTCCCACGTCTTTGGAAGTAACCTAAGAATCTTTCTCGCTAATTCACTATTAGTATAGATTTTTTCTAGACTTTTAAGTCCATTGATAATATCAATAAATCTAGTAAACTGAAGGAACCAGATCTAGGGTTTCAGGGTTAGATCTTGAAACTTTTTCAAGATCATACAGCGGAAGACTAAAATAAATCAAAATTTATTTTCTAAGATCAGAAAATCCCTAGATCTAAGATCCTATTACATGATTATTACATAGCATTAAATCAAAAATTAAAATATATATAAATATAGTATGAACTACATGTTGATCATATCAACATGTTTCTATACTAGCTACATCTAATGTATGTATTAAATAATAGATCGGATCTATTACCTTGCAAGTTAGACGCTCTAACCTCGCTGATCCGGGCTTAAGGATGATGTTGCAAGCCGCACACGCGTCCGGCCTCTAGGAGTCGTCCACACGAGCCCACGAATCTCGATCAGAAGTTTTGCTTCAGGAAATCAGCACAGTATGCTAGTACTGCGCTGATCCTTCTTTGATGGTTGATCAGGTGCCTCCTTCTTCTTGATTTGGACTCTTCCAAAGATTCAAAGTAGAAGGAGGAGTTTCAGATCTGAGATGCTCTCAGGAAACTCAAGATGGAAGGAGGAAAGATATGAAAATAAAAACCCTAGAAGAAGACCCTCTTCTTCTTCACGTTTTTCTCTCTAGACACCCAAACTTGTATCTTTTATATCTCTACGACCCAAAGGTATTTCTCTCTGATTTTTGGATGGCAGAAAGATCTCTCAAATATCTATCTCCTCTTAAAATTTCATGAAGAAACTCATCTTATATAGAGAGATATGATAGAGTCCTTGTCTAGGTCAAACACCTAGTCAAGGCTTATCCAAACATGGCAAGTTAAGGGACGCCCAACTCTTGAGCACCTCCTCCATATTTTCATGCATAGATCACCAGAAAAGGGTGTACAATGTAAACCCTAAAAGCCATGAAAATTCCAAAAAAAAATTGGATAAATTCGGTGCAAAATTGAAAGAGTTTTGGATTTCTAAAACTCTATCTCATAGAATTCGAAATCCAAACTTATTCCTTTTAGATTTGATCCAAATCACCTTCCATGTAAGAAAGAAGAGAGGAGACCTTTTGTGAACGTGGGAGAGATCTGGGAGAGGGCTTTTGTCGCACAAAATAAGTGGAGATTGGCGTTGAATAAGAGAGAGGGCGTGGAGAAGGTTTATGTGGCGCAAGGTGGAATCCTAGTCCTACTAGGATTCTGTCTCATAACTTGTTTTAATTTGGTTTCCCAAACCAAATCAAATCAAAATTAGATCAACCCAATTAAAATAGGTCTTAACCTAATTAAGAATCTAATTTAATCAGATTAAATTAGATTTAAATCTGATTTAATTTTCTAATCAAATTAGAAATTAGATTGACCCAAGTCCTAGTTGAACTAGGACTAGTTTTTTCCTTGCACTTGGCTTATCCAATAAACCAATTGGACTTGATCCAATCAAGCCCAAACCAAATCTAATTAAATCATATTTAATTAGACTTAATCTCAGCCCATTGGCTTAATCAAATTAAGCCAATTAGCAATCAAATTGCTAATCGATCCTCCTGCAACACTTGCACTGGGTTAAATGTCAATCGTATTGATTATTTAACCCTATAATGATTCTTAATCGTTGATCAACCATCTGATCGGATCATGAACTCTAATGTGTGTGACCTCATAGGTCCGAACCTAAGCTGGTAGCATAGAAATAAATTCCTATACCAATCGAAGTGACCATCTAGCAATGGTACCCGACGTCCGGATAGGTCGAATGTGTAGAACAACATCCTTAGAACCCATGCGGATATAGTTTTCATATAATTCATCTCCTTGACCAAAATGATCATAGGACACCCCAGAGCTCAACTGTCAACTCTGATCAGGTTGTCCACATTGTATTTCAAAATATCAAATCCATCTGATGGATTACCCTGGCCAAGGTTTTGCTAAATTGAAATACAGCGACTCATTCTTCTCCAACTCTTGGAGTGGTCAATCCCATCTCGATCACACTCTGACTTCGCAAGTACTTGACTATGCCCAGAAGCCTTCCATCCCTGAATTAGAAATTCAGTTAGTCCGGTACCAAAGCACAGTGAGTTGCTTGCAAGTCACTGAGGTGATCTCAAGTCTAAGGGACACTTATACCTATATCCCATCAGAGACATTCTCGACAGCAGAATGCTCTGGAGTTGGTCACGTTCAATGACGATGTACCCTTACATCTCACCTGTATGCCATACCAGTGTCTCCACACTCTTTGGTTAAGAGGATAACCAACCCATATGGCCTACAGCGACCTATGCTCGATAGAAGCTGTTGTCCTTATTAACAGCCTATCATTTGGTCGTGAATAATTTTAAGGACTAATCGATAAATCCTCTCTTTATCGAACCTAAATAGTCCTAAGGACTTCATCATAACAACGGAGTTCATTAGAAGATGAAAGCTTATGATGAAGATGCCAAATATATTTTATTTATTAACAAATCAATTACAATACTTGGTCGCTCAACCGTCAACAACTTGATGATTGGCTTTTTGGGACACATTTCCCAACAACTCCCACTTGTTCTAAAGCCACTCGGCACAGTATCTAATGCCCATCTTCGACTTGTGGTTGTCGAACTCCTTTATTGCCAGGGCTTTAGTGAAGGGGTCAGCTAGGTTCTCCTTTCAATCGATCTTCTGAAGGTCGACGTCACCTTGATCCACGATCTCTCGGACCAGGTGGAAGCAGCGCAAGATGTGCTTCATCCGCTGATGTGCTTTGGGTTCCTTCACCTGAGCTATGGCACCAGTACTGTCGCAGTAGAGCAGGACTGGACCATCGAGGGAGGGTGCTACTCCGAGCTCATTGATGAATTTCCTCAGCCACACAGCTTCCTTCGCGGCATCCGATGCTGCGATGTACTCCGCTTCACAAACAGAGTCTGCCACAGTATGCTGCTTGGAACTCTTCCAGCAGATGGCTCCACCATTCAGAGTAAAGATATAACCCGACACGCTCCTACTGTCATCATGGTCAGATTGGAAGCTGGAGTCTGTGAACCCCACAAGTTTCAGATCTGACTCGCCATAAACCAACCATTGATCCTTAGTATTTCTCAAATACTTAAGGATGGCTTTAACCACTTTCCAGTGATCTTCTCCAGGATCAGATTGGTATCTACTCACTACTCCTAGTGAGTATGCCACATCTGGTCTTGTACATATCATGGCGTACATGATAGATCCCACGGCTGAAGCATATGGGACTCTACTCATACGCTCTCTCTCTTCAGGAGTTGTCGGACAATCCTTCTTAGAGAGAGAAATTCCTTGGCCTATCGATAGATAGCCCTTCTTGGAATTCTCCATGCTGAACCTCTTCAGCACAGTGTCTATGTACATGAACTGGGATAACCCAAGCATCCTTTTAGATCTATCCCTATAGATCTTCATCCCTAGGATGTAGGATGCTTCACCCAAGTCCTTCATGGAGAACTGTGATGACAACCAAACTTTTATTCCCTGTAGTGCGGGGATATCATTCCTGATTAAGAGAATGTCATCCACGTACAAGACAAGGAATACCACAACTGGACCATTTGCCCATTTATAGATGCAGGGCTCTTCTCCATTCTTAATGAAGCCATACATTTTGATCACCTTATCAAAATGCATGTTCCAACTCCGAGAAGCTTGCTTCAATCCATAAATGGATCTCTGAAGCTTGCACACCTTAGACTCATCTGTGGATGTAAACCCCTCAGGTTGTATCATATACACCTCTTCGGTCAGCTCTCCATTCAGGAAGGCTGTCTTTACATCCATTTGCCAGATCTCATAATCCAGATGGGCAGCTATTGCAAGTATTATCCGAATGAATTTGAGCATTGCCACAGGAGAAAATATCTCATCATAGTCAATACCATAACGTTGACGATACCCCTTGGCGACCAGACGAGTTTTATAGGTCTCCACCTTTCCGTCTGCGCCCCTCTTCCTTTTGAAGACCCATTTACACCCAATGGGTTTAACCCCTTCAGGTGGGTCAACTAATGTCCATACATCGTTGACCTTCATGGACTCCATTTCGGATTTCATGGCTTCAAGCCATTTCTCGGAATCAGGTCTCTGCATTGCATCCATATAGATGATCGGATCCTCATTATTCTCATCAAGTTCGATGGGATCACCGTCCCGGACCAAGAAACCGTAGTATTTGTCCGGCTGACGCGGTACTCTACCGGATCGCCTTAATGGTACAGGTATATTGGGCTCCGGATCTGATCTAATCATATCCGACTCAGGTTCAGCTATTAGTGTCGGTCCTTCTACCTGTTGAACTTCATCAAGTTCAACCTTAGAGGCAACGGTTCCTTCACCAAGAAACTCCTTTTCTAAAAAGATTGCCTTAAGGCTGACGAACACCTTTTGTTCATCAGCATGGTAGAAAAAATATCCTTTTGTCTCTTTGGGGTACCCAATGAATGAGCATTTGTCAGACCTAGGTCCAAGTTTGTCTGTGACTAATCGTTTGACATAGGCCGGGCACCCCCAGACCCTAAGATGTGAAAGTGCTGGCTTACGTCCCGTCCATATCTCATATGGAGTCTTAATTACAGACTTACTTGAAACCCTATTTAACAGATAACAGGTCGATTCGAGTGCATATCCCCAGAAGGATATCGGCAAGCTAGCAAAACCCATCATGGATCGGACCATGTCTAACAGAGTCCGATTCCTCCTTTCAAACACACCATTATGCTGTGGTGTTCCTGGAGGAGTCCATTGAGAGAGAATCCCATTCTCTCCTAGATATGTGAGAAACTCACTAGAAAGGTATTCTCCTCCTCGATCAGATCGAAGAGTTTTAATACTCTTTCCAATTTATTTTTCTACTTCACTTCAGAATCGTTTGAACATTTCAAATGAATCCGACTTATGTTTCATCAGATAGACATATCCATATAGGTATAGGTCATCCGTGAAAGCTATGAAGTAGAAATATCCACCTCTAGCACTCGTGCTCATGGGCCCACATACATCAGTATGTACTAGGCCCAAGAGCTCAGTAGCTCTCTCACCTTTTCCAGTAAAAGGTGACTTGGTCATTTTACCAAGAAGACAGAACTCACAGGTTGGAAGTGATTCACAATTACTGACTTTGAGGATTCCCTCTTGAGTCAACCTGTTTATTCTGTTCTTATTTATATGACCTAGCCTCCAATGCCATAAGTAGATATTTGACACACTATCTAATCTAGGGTGCTTGCCAGTAGAATAGACTCTTATCAGGCTTGATCTTTTTGGTCTGGCTCTGCACAGATGTCCCAGCCTGAACTTGCACCTTCTTGACTTTCTTCTTCTTGTTCTTCTTTCCTTTCTCAAAGGGTCGAGAACCAGAAGATGAACCTCCCACTGAGTTCACTGAGTTCACCGACTCCTTGAGGAGTTGGTGATCCTTCTCAAAGTTCTGAAGCAACCCCATTAACCCATGGTAGTTTACTTCAGGCTTTGTCATTCTATAATGAGTGAGGAATGGGAGACAAGACTTGGGCAGCGAGTTCAGTATTGCATCTTTCCCAAGCTGCTCATGCAAGGGAAAGCCGAGCTTGCTCAATCGTTCCATCAGCTCGATCATGTACAATACATGATCAGTGATAGAGACTCCATCCCGTATTTTGGCGTTGAAGATGGCACAACTAGTCTTGTGCCTCTCTACGTCATCGGGTGTGCCAAAGGTATCCTCCAACACTTGAAGCATGTCCTTTGGCTGAGCCATCTCGAATCTGCGACTGAACTCGTCGCTCATGATAGCAACCAGCATGATACAGCGCACCGTGGTCCGGTCACTGAGCCACTTCTGGTAAGTGTCTCTAACTGTTCCACGTGCATTGACAGCTGGCTCCTCAGGTGCAGGATCCATTATCACATATAGGATCCGTTCATGCTCCAGGACTATCTTCAACTTTCGATACCAGCTACCGAAGTTGGGTCCCACCAACTTATCATTGTCCAACAATGATCGGAGCGATAGGAAAGTGGCCATATTTACACAAAGGAGAACCATAACCTAATTAGTAATTGATTCATTAAACCTAAAGATTTGGACTTTAATCAAAAGGTTTCTCCCACTATTTTATTCGAATTGGTAGCCTCTACCTTCAATTCGAGGAATTACCCTAATTCCTTAGCGGGTACTAGAATCCACTTAGACTGCACACAAGCCCAACTTTGGTTGGCCAACCCATGTACATCTAAGGATAGGTTCATAACCAATTGTTTCTCTAAATAATTTCTAGTAATTTTAATTTTGCCCCAGAAACCTAATCAGTAGGCTTTGGCCTCCACTGTAAGGATCCGGTTAGGTCCAACCATTAACATGATCATACTTGATGTATCTAACCAACGAATGATTAAGCCCAACTTTGGTTGGCTCACCTAACCACCATTAGAGAGATACTTCCAAGTCGTCATATGATGAGTGATAATTCCATTAGTCAACAAGCACCAGGCCTTTGGGTCTGCAATGATTATTGAGTTCATGGACTCATTATCAAACACCTTAATGGGAGGCTATGACTCTGTTATCTCCATAACTTTATCATTTTAAGGACCTAATAATTTTAGAGGATTTAAATAATATAGAGGATGAGGTCAGATGAACCAGCTTATCATGATCCTCCCACTGGCTTCACCAAGTCAGCTTAAGGGAGACCAGGGCTGGTCTAGGAGCACCTAAATCAGTCACACTGATTTACCTAGCTGACATGGGTCAGCTCGAATAGTCAAGTGATCCGATCAAAACATAATTTCACCAAGAGGCCAGGTAAGTTCGATCAGTGGGAGGGTCTGCCAAAGCTTGCCTTAGATACCATCAGAAATGGCCAGGTAAGCGGGCTCCCAATTAAAAACCACCGGTCTGATTTACCTTAGACACCAACTGGTTTAATTAGTTTCGATTAGATCAACCTAACAGTTCGTGCTAGACCGCTTAGCCAAGAATCAAGTCCATTTGGTTCTCGTTAAAGATATGGACTTGACCAACTACAACTATTGTAATTGATCTAGAGAATCCTTGACCTAATCTAAGACAACAATTGATTAGATTTAGTCAATTCTCTAATTAAGTCCATCTTTAATCTAACCATAGGTCTAACCCAATTAATGGACCTAATTTCCACTAACCCATTAACCCAATGTGTTATGATTTGTGTCTTAGGTTCTTCAATTCACAATCCTAGAACCTAATCAAACAACTTCTTAATTCTTAATTAAGTTTTGGGCTGAGGGTTGGGTTCGACTTTTCAAAAATCATTTTCATATTTGTAAAATAATTTTACAATATGATTCTACCAATCATATTGCATGTTTGATTCATAATCAAGATGCAAGTGAAATAAACATGAAACTACTTTAGATCTAATCTAAACAGGTTCATGTAATTGAAACAATTTCAACTTTAAATAATTTCTTTGCATAAAAATTATTAACAAAGAGATTTTATTTTAGATTTAAACATCTTTTAAATCTAATAAATCATAAATTTAATCTAGATCATATCTAACAAATTTATGATTAAAGATAGATCTACACAAACTAGGACAACCTTTGCACTGTAAGGGGTAAACCTTACAGCAGGACAACCTTGCAGTTTGTGATTGATCTAAAATTTTAATTTCAAATTTAATAATCAGATTATAAATTAGATCTAATCTAAAAAATAATCTAAGCATGTATAAATAATCATGTAATAAAGAACCTTGCTCTGATACCAATTGAAGGAACCAGATCTAGGGTTTCAGGGTTAGATCTTGAAACTTTTTCAAGATCATACAGTGGAAGACTAAAATAAATCAAAATTTATTTTCTAAGATCAGAAAATCTCTAGATCTAAGATCCTATTACATGATTATTACATAGCATTAAATCAAAAATTAAAATATATATAAATATAGTATGAACTACATGTTGATCATATCAACATGTTTTTATACTAGCTACATCTAATGTATGTATTAAATAATAGATCAGATCTATTACCTTGCAAGTTAGACGCTCTAACCTCGCTGATCCAGACTTAAGGATGATGTTGCAAGCCGCACACGCGTCCGGCCTCTAGGAGTCGTCCACACGAGCCCACGAATCTCGATCAGAAGTCCTGCTTCAGGAAATCAGCACAGTATGCTAGTACTGCGCTGATCCTTCTTTGATGGTTGATCAGGTGCCTCCTTCTTCTTGATTTGGACTCTTCCAAAGATGCAAAGTAGAAGGAGGAGTTTCAGATCTGAGACGCTCTCAGGAAACTCAAGATGGAAGGAGGAAAGATATGAAAATAAAAACCCTAGAAGAAGACCCTCTTCTTCTTCACGTTTTTCTCTCTAGACACCCAAACTTGCATCTTTTATATCTCCACGACCCAAAGTTATTTCTCTCTGATTTTTGGATGGTAGAAAGGTATCTCAAATATCTATCTCTCCTTAAAATTTTACGAAGAAAATCATCTTATATAGAGAGATATGATAGAGTCCTTGTCTAGGTCAAACACCTAGTCAAGGCTTATCCAAACATGGCAAGTTAAGGGACGCCCAACTCTTGAGCACCTCCTCCATATTTTCATTCATGGATTACCAGAAAAGGGTGTACAATGTAAACCCTAAAAGCCACAAAAATTTCAAAAAAAATTTGGATAAATTCGGTGCAAAATTGAAAGAGTTTTGGATTTCTAAAACTCTATCTCATAGAATTCGAAATCCAAACTTATTCCTTTTAGATTTGATCCAAATCACCTTCCATGTAAGAAAGAAGAGAGGAGACCTTTTGTGAATGTGGGAGAGATCTGGGAGAGGGCTTTTGTCGCACAAAATAAGTGGAGATTGGCATTGAATAAGAGAGAGGGCGTGGAGAAGGTTTATGTGGCGCAAGGTGGAATCCTAGTCCTACTAGGATTCTGTCTCATAACTTGTTTTAATTTGGTTTCCCAAACCAAATCAAATCAAAATTAGATTAACCCAATTAAAATAGGTCTTAACCTAATTAAGAACCTAATTTAATCAGATTAAATTAGATTTAAATCTGATTTAATTTTCTAATCAAATTAGAAATTAGATTGACCCAAGTCCTAGTTGAACTAGGACTAGTTTTTTCCTTGCACTTGGCTTATCCAATAAACCAATTGGACTTGATCCAATCAAGCCCAAACCAAATCTAATTAAATCATATTTAATTAGACTTAATCTCAGCCCATTGGCTTAATCAAATTAAGCCAATTAGCAATCAAATTGCTAATCGATCCTCCTGCAACACTTGCACTGGGTTAAATGTCAATCGTATTGATTATTTAACCCTATAATGATTCTTAATCGTTGATCAACCATCCGATCGGATCATGAACTCTAATGTGTGTGACCTCATAGGTCCGAACCTAAGCCAGTAGCATAAAAATAAATTTTTATACCAATCGAAGTGACCATCTAGCAATGGTACCCGACGTCCGGATAGGTCGAATGTGTAGAACAACATCCTTAGAACCCATGCGGATATAGTTTTCATATAATTCATCCCCTTGACCAAAATGATCATAGGACACCCCAGAGCTCAACTGTCAACTCTGATCAGGTTGTCCACATTGTATTTCAAAATATCAAATCCATCTGATGGATTACCCTGGCCAAGGTTTTGCTAAATTGAAATACAGCGACTCATTCTTCTCCAACTCTTGGAGTGGTCAATCCCATCTCGATCACACTCTGACTTCGCAAGTACTTGACTGTGCCCAGAAGCCTTCCATCCCTGAATTAGAAATTCAGTTAGTTCGGTACCAAAGCACAGTGAGTTGCTTGCAAGTCACTGAGGTGATCTCAAGTCTAAGGGACACTTATACCTATATCCCATCAGAGACATTCTCGACAGCAGAATGCTCTGGAGTTGGTCACGTTCAATGATGATGTACCCTTACATCTCACCTGTATGCCATACCAGTGTCTCCACACTCTTTGGTTAAGAGGACAACCAACCCATATGGCCTACAGCGACCTATGCTCGATAGAAGCTGTTGTCCTTATTAACAGCCTATCATTTGGTCGTGAACAATTTTAAGGACTAATCGATAAATCCTCTCTTTATCGAACCTAAATAGTCCTAAGGACTTCATCATAACAACGGAGTTCATTAGAAGATGAAAGCTTATGATGAAGATGCCAAATATATTTTATTTATTAACAAATCAATTACAATACTTGGTCGCTCAACCGTCAACAACTTGACGATTGGCTTTTTGGGACACATTTCCCAACATAAACATGCTAATAATAGATTCAGCTGAATCTATTTTAAACAGCTCATATTGATACACAAGTATATTGATCTTAGATTCTTTTACTTGATTGGTTCTTTCATGCGTGGCCTCAAGTCTATCCCAAATTTTTTTTGTATAATTGTAAGTGAAAATTTGATTAAACTCATTCGCATCAAGGGCACATAAAGGACATTCATTGCTTTGGCATTAAGTTGGGCAAGTTTCTTGTCCATTTCATCCCAATCCTTCTCAGGCTTGGGTAGAAATGCTATCTATAATGATTTTCAGAGTGTGCGGTCCATTTATAATGATACTCCATATATCATAATCTAAGGCTTGTATAAAAATACGTATGTGAGCTTTTCAATAGGTATAATTTGATCTATTGAAAAGCAACAGCCTATTTATGGATTGCCCCTCAGCAAGTGAGCCTCCAAGTTAGATTTTTAAAGTACTCTAGCCAAACAACCCAAGAGGAGGGAGGGATGAATTGGATTTTTAAAACTTAAAACAACTATGTGTTGAAATAACTAGTTCACTATTGGTGGTGCAGTGAATGCTATGTATGAATGCAAATATGAAGAAGGCAAGCACACACACAAAGATAAAAAAAAATTTATAGTGGTTCGATACACACCCCGCACCTACATCCACTCTTCAAGCAAGACTCTTAGAAATTCTATTATAATCTCTCAAGATTACAGCTGGATAGTTTTAATCGGATTCACTATCCATAAATTGAGTTGGTTTTCTCTTAGATTTTCTAATCACAATCTTTACACATCTTGACTAAGGCTCCACAATCTAATTACAAGGGTGGATGAAAGTTTTTTCTTAGTTTCAACCTCTGTTGAAACTAATTACAGCAAATAAATAGGAATAACAAAGTTATAACAAAAGAAGCTCCTTGGTGAGCAAATTTGTTGTCAATGTAGCTTGGTAGTTATCCTCTTGAATACTTAAAGTTAATGCTCTTCAAAAGTTCTTCAATACTCTCAGAGATCAAGAGATTTTTGGTTGAAAATAGGTGAGCTCTCTTGAATGCTGGAAGTTCAAAATTTTTTTCTTCTTTCCTCTTTCCTTAATAGAACAGTAATCTTTTTATTTTCTTCTTAAATCTAGAGTTTTTCTATAAAGTTTGAAGTTGTTGGAGTCTAAAACTAGCCATTTTTTATCATTGGAGGTGAGATATAGCTATTGAAAATAAATCAGCATAGTTGCAGAGCTCGCCATTAAAGGTTGTCAGTCGCATCTCGAGTTGGCTCGGATATCTTTGAGTTGACTCGGCTATCTTCTCGAGTTGTCTCGACTGCACCTCGAGTTTACTTGCTCTCAGGCGCTCAAAATCAGCTCTTTAAAATTTTGGATCTCTGAGATGGAGTTGGCTCAGATCCATTGGACTTGACTCAACCGCCACCTTTGAGTCAACTCGAAAACCTACGAGTCAACTCAATCTCAGTGGACAGAAATATACTTTCTATCATCTGAGATGGAGTCCATTTGGATGATTCTGAGTCTGCTCAATCTCATGCAAAGCCTGTGTGCCAGTGCCTAAACCATGCTGGAGTCGACTCAAAACTCTCCCAAGTCGACTCAAACCCTTCCTAAGGCCTTTTTCATCAGACATTACCTCCAATTTGATGTCACTAGAGCTCTATAATGAATTCACTTGATTTCTACCTCATTTTGTTCAAAAAGCTCTCTTTCTTTCAATCTTTACAACACTTAAAAGAAAATATTAGTGATTATGTGCTCCAATATTTGATCATCATCAAAATTACTTAGGAGGTCAACAAAACTCAAGTTGAACCAATCTAGTATATGATTGATGATGGAGTTTGATGAGTTTTTTATGACCTCCGTCTAGTCGAGACTCATAATAGAGGGACTATCATACGATGACTGTACCTAAGGATTCATTCTTTTGTTGTGCTGGATTGCTACTATATACTGCTAGATGTCACTGGTGGATTGTGAAAATTCAATATGATCATTTTTGGATCAACAACTCTTGTTGGGGTGAGTTGGAATCGTTTTAGTCCATCAAAAGGAGTTTTGATGATACTGTGATGGAGATCATGGTATATCTCACTATCAAACAGAATAGAACTTGAGGGATCACACACAAAAAGAGTATATCCTGATCAATAGTTTGGATCATATTCAAATTATCAATAAAATTGATGATTTAAATTTGAAAACTGCTAATTTATAAATATTACAGATGTAGCAACGATTAATTGTTAGCAGAGAGACTTAATTGTAAGTGTTACAATTTAATTGGGCCTGATTATATTAGGGATTAAGTCTTAGTTAATTTAAATCAAATTTAATTTAATTAGATTTGATTTAATTTAAGGCTAATTGGGTTTCATTATCCAAGTCAGACTTGGATTTCAAATACTGATTGGATCAGGTTTGATAGCCTTTCAAATTTGATTCGCATCGGGCTCAAATTAGATTCAGATTGAACCTAAATTGGATCCAATTGATGTTGACTACCTGAGCCCAGGCTTACTGAGCTTCTCTCTCTTATTTTCATACAAAAAAGAGGGAGGACGCATGTGGAGACACACCCCCTTTCCTCTTGCATGCGTGAAAGGATGAGGGTGCTAATAGTTCGCACCCCACCTTATCTGGGAGTCTCTCTCTTTGAAAATTTTATCCTATTTGAATTTGAACCAAATAGGGGTTATCCTAATTGAGTAAGGATGTGGGAATTGAGGTTTTTGTGCGACAAAAATCTGATGAGAAAGTAGACCACACCCCTTGTGTGCATGAAAAGAAGTGGGGACACCAATAGTTGGCGTCCCACCTCTTTAGGTCTCCCTTTTTGATATGGATACTTCTTTCTATTTGAATTTGATTCAAATTAGGAAGAGCATCTTATCCCATAAGGTAAGGCATTGGGAGGTTAATTTGTGTGCGATAAAAAAAATTGAAAAAGGGGCATCAATCATGTGCTATTTTTTCATGCGTGATCTCTTCTGGTCATGACATCTTATCGCCCTTCTCCCTTCTTCCCTCCATCCTCCACCCCCGCATGATCATCTAGATCAGATCTAGGAGAGGTATTAGAGAGAGAGAGAGAGAGAGGGAAGAAAAAAAGAAGAGTTCTTATTCCTCTTCCTCGTGTAGTGAAAGTTTTCTCAAGTTCAGTGTGAAGGGTTCACGCAACAGGGTTCTTCTTCAAGTTCTAGAAGAGAATCTAGATCCAAGTGAGAATTAAAACCTGTAAGGTGCCATACATCGGTGGCCTTGGTGCTTCGATCAGACATCTTCATATAGATATCAGCAGAGGTCAGGCACTTGCATGGCTACTACTGAAATTCTGGACATCTGCAGGATCCGAAGGTTTAGAGATCAGATCTCCAATTTACTTTATTGATCTTTTATTTTTGATTTTAGATTTTAGATTTTAGTGATATGTTCATGTCAAGATCTGATGCATGATTTTTAGATCTAATCTGATATACTTTTAAATTAAAATATGTAATTTAATTTACTTTCTCTATGCATAGCTTGTTTTATATTAAAAAAAATTAAAACTACATGTACGAAACCACCCCACTTTCTAACAGTGGTATCAAAGCCACGAGTTTCGATACAAATATAAAATCATTCAGATTTAAAATCTAATTTGCAGGAATCAGATCTGAAGATTAGTTAATGATTGACATCGTTCTGATAAATCTTTGATTGAGAACGATGTAGAACATTAATTAATGGTAGATCTAAAAATTTTTGTAGGTTGTAATGTGATTACAGGATTATTTTAGATCTAAAATTATTTCAAAATCTAAAATAAATCATGAGTGATTCAGATCTAAAATTAATTTCAGATCTGAGTATGTTAATTGAAATTTAATTTGGATCTAGTATGGTTGCTAAAATTATTTCATATATGTGATATATGATTGTGTGGATAGATTTGAATTATTGTTCATATGTGTGATATGTGAAAGATAATTAGATTTAAATTTTAATTTATTATATATGTGATATGTTAGATTAATCTCTTAGTAGCCTAGTAATTGGATTGAGATAATCACCATGATTGTCCGATCATAAGAGGAAGAAGGGATTAAAGTCCATCTCTTATCCATTCAATAGGTTCTCTTATGACGTATAGGGGTGCTACTTGTGATATTTTTTATAAATATAAATAATAAATAAAAAAATTATATATGATATATATTTTAAATTTAAATCTATTTATATATATTAGATATATATTTTTATTAATTTTAGATCAGAAAATGATATATGTGATATATAGTTTTTGACACATGATCTGAAACTTAATTTCTGTAAAATCTTAGATCCAAAATCCTAAGTTCTATTTGAATGAAATTTTGAAATTGTGACTGGCATGCCTGTGGAGTCAATTCAGTTCTTGTTCGAGTCAACTCAAGTGCTTGGCAAGTCGACTCATTTTTGTTGGATTCGACTCGAGACCTTGACAGGTCGTCTCGTTTGTAGATGAGCCGACTCAATTCTGCAGGCCATGGTCTACAGATTTTTGTATGTCACAGGTTAGTTGATCAGTCTCAGAGTTGAGCCGACTCATTGTGATGAGTCGACTCTAGATCCAGGGTGAGTCGACTCGATTCTGTAGACAGTAAATTATATAAGATACTATTTGAATTAGTTTAAATTAAAAATTATTTTAATATTTAAACTAAAATTTATATTTATAATGTACTTAATTGAGAACTAAGATTTGAATTTAAAAGATGTAAAATTAAGAATTTAAGATCTAAAATTTAATGCATAAAACATGAGACTTTGGGTATGGATTGAACAAATTAGGTCTAGTGACTTGGCTATAATTAGGATCATTAATTAGATCAGGCTAGTACCCTTGTCGATTTGAGCAGTTGATCGAACCTGATCAATTATTGATCAGGATTAGGTCAAAGAGGCTCAAAATCGAGTTTAGTTATAGTTGGTCACATTAATTTATATTTTGATGTGAATTGATTGATTCAAGACTGAATTTGGTTCAGTGGTCCGAGCCCGATTAACTAAGCTGACCTATTTGATTCTGATTGATCAATTGATATCTAAGATAAGTTTGGCATTTTGACCGATGATTTTTAATTAGGTGCATGCTTATCTGACCATTTCAATAATATTTAAGGTAAGTATCGGCATACTCTCCCATCGATCTCACTTATCTAGTTAATTTGATCGATTATGAATTGAGCAAGATTGCTTAGTCATTCATGTTCATCCATGCTGACTAGGTTTGTTAGACATGAGATTATGCTGACCTGAACCTGATCAGTCAAACATTAGATGTGCTGACTTAGAAGAGATCTGAATCTAAATCTTCTCATTAAATATTAAATCTATTGATCTTCCACCGTTATAGAGATACAGATGCCTTTTTCGATATTGATCATCCTCGGCTGGTCATAGTGGTTCGGTTGTATCGAAAAAGTACAATCACTCTATTGACATTAGATGTCTCGGGGTAAAGATGGGGTTGGGCCTAATAACTGTTAGGTGAGAGACCTAATGATGGCTTTGTGCCTGCTGGTGAACCAAGGGTCGGGCTTAACTAAGGAGTGTGGTAACTGTTAGGTGAGCCCACATGACTTAAAGACTAAATCGTTGCAACATGCTTAGAGAAATATTTGGATAAAGAGTTATCAATGCATTGGTATATGTATCACCAATAACTATTAGGTAAGGTGATGTACATTGGTGGGATCGCAGCATTCACTAGAAGCCCAATTATCATGTTAGGATTTTGGTTTCTCTATCCGAGGAGTATAAGAGACTCGAAAAACTAATGGAAGCTTTTGTTTATTTTTAAAGTCCCTAGAACAAATTTTTACAAGTATAATTATCTAATTAAATTTTTACTCTTTATGGTTTATTATCTTAGCTTCTAACCCTCTAGCTCGTATCCTAGATATCAACCACTTAACTGAAACTAATTATATATTCTGGTTTAGAAACCTAAGAATTATTCTTAGTTTTTAGATAATTAAGCCATGTTCATTATTTTATGTCATCAGCTTGTCTAAATCATAGTCAACAAGCTATACTTGACAAATGGTTAGATAATGACAATAAAGTTAGGTGCTATAGATTGGAGTCCATACTTGATGAATTTCAATGTGTGCATAAGGATATGTAGATTGCCAATGATATGCTGATTCATCTACAACAGTTGTGAGGTGATCAGAGTCACACAGCGCATGAGATGTATGATAGAAAATTTTTCATGATCACTGTTTGGCCATGATCAAAGATATTGAGGAGCTTAAGAAGCTCGACATGGTCATGCATAAGAAATTGCTAGTAGATTTGATCCTGTAATCCTCCTTGACACATATGAATAATTTGTGAAACTACTATATGAATAATCATTATAGCACGTTATCTAAATTGATCAATATGTTGATAACTATGGGATCTTGAAAAATTCAATGGTACATATCTAGAAAGCCTAAAGAAACATAGACACCTTTGGAAGGTATATCAAATTGCTCAAAACTAATCTTACAATTTTTTTTTCTCCCAATTGAGTATTAGACTCTAGTGCTTATTTATGCACTTTAGTAAAAGGTTTAAGGGAGGGTAGAGGGCAGAAAGAAGGTGAAGTAACCCTTCAAGTTAGCATTGGTGCAAGAGTTGCACAGGGCCATGGGCACTTAACCTCTACGACTACCATTTGGATTATATGTATGGTGATGCATCTGTGAACTTATTTGAGCAAACAGTGAAAGCCATTGGGTTTGAGAGATCTAGAGATCAAATAAATCTAAAGTATATAGGTGGTTCTTTAGGCTAGGTCATATAAGAGAAGAAATAATTTACCGATTGGAGTAACATGAGCTTTTGAGTTCATTGACTATTAAGTCATATCTAGTCAGTGAATCATCTCTTTAAGAATTAATGACCAAACTGCCCTTTATAGGACAAGGGGATAGGACTACTGAGATACTTATCCCGATATATATTTGATGTGTGCAGTTTATTTGATGAGCCAGATAAGGGAGGTTATCTCTACTTCATTATCTTTAATGATGATCAGTCATGGTATATGTATGTGTATGAGATATAAATCTGAAGCCTTTGAATAGTTCAAAGATTTCAGATGTGAAGTAGAGAAATAAATCGAAAAAATCCTAAAGGTACTTTGATTAGATCGAAGATGCAATACCAAATATGAAATTTCTTACTTATCTCAAGAAAAATGGTATAGTTTCATGATGGAACCCTCCTTGTATACCTCAACTCAACGGGATATCTGAAAGGAGGAATGACACTGTATGAGATACGGTCCAATCCATTATGAACTTTACTGATTTAATCTTTGTTTCTTTAGGGACAAACTTTAATTTTTCAAATTTAAATTAGGTTCACTCTAAATCTGTTTCTACCACACCATATCAGATATGATATGATGGATAAGTTAGAGGATAGGTCTATGAGAGCTCATTTCATGGGCATGCTTAACAGTTTGGGATATGCTTTTTCTTTCCAATGGTTCACAATGTGATTGTGGACAATCATACTATTTTTTGAGAAACAGTAAGAGGATAAGCTCGAAGAGAGAGTCTCTAAAAAGCAACGAGTCATAAGATCGGAAGAACCCATTTATAATGAGTCAATTCATATAGTACCTCTTCTATCTCGTAGATCTAGTAGGATCTCCCATCCTTCTAAAAGATACTTGATATTTTTACAGAAGATCTAGAAAAAATATTTCTCATGAGAGATTGAGAATATAGAGATGATCCCAAAACCTACAACGAGGTGATGTTGGATGTCGACCCCGAGAATTAGAAGTATAGATAGCCCTCCTGAATAGATATCTTAGGAAGATATCTATTTGGATAGGTCTGTGAATTTTACTTTCTGTGATGGAGATCACACCGCAAAGATCCATTTATGGATTTATACAGACATCTCAGAGTTGGAATACTTATTTCAATGATATGATCAAATTACTTGATTTCATCAAAAATGAAGGGGTATCATATATTTACATGAAGGTTATTGGGAGTGTTCCATACTGACATCGGTTAAGATATAGTTGTATATAGAATTTTTCATCAAAGACCTAGTGCAAATATCCTGTATTCTATAAATAAAGCACACCCCATCATTATCTTGACAGACCAGTTGTTGAAGGTAATCTTACATAGACCTGATATATCAGATTGAACGACAAAGTGGGTAATAAAGCTTAGTGTATTTGATATATAATATCGCCCACGATCATCTATGAAAGCACAAGTTTTGGCCGACTTCTTCGCCGAATGTATCATATCTGATAATAAATCTGAAGATAAAGTTGATGACAAAATAAAATAGGCCATGACTCCTGAATCCGACTCGATGTCGGTATGGGTGCTGCATATTGATGGAGCATCTAATGTACAAGGCAGCGGAGCTGATCTCATCCTCATAAATTCTGAAGGGATAATAATAAAATATGTCCTTCGATTCAATTTCAAAATTTTGAATAACTAAGCTGAATATGAAGCACTCTTAGTCCGCTTAAAAATTGCTAAGGAGCTTGACATCGACAGCCTGAAGGTCTTCACTAATTCACAATTGATTGCTGGACAAATTAAGGATGAGTTTGAAGCCCAAGACCCTATTGTGATGAAGTATCTTCAGAAGATGAAAGATCTAACTTCAACATTAAAGTATTTTAAAATCTTTCACATCTCAAGAATAGAGAATGCTCGAGCCGATGCACTTTCACGACTTGCAACTACTTCCTTCAACTCGCTAGGTCGGACATTCGTCGAATGCTTTGAACAGTCGAGTATTGATAAAGTCAAAAAATTGTTACAACTCACTGATGAACCAAACTGGATGGATCCAATTATCCAGTACTTGACTAATGGGACTCTCCCTATGGATCTCTCAGAAGCCAAATGACTTAGATGGACGGTCTCTCAATATATTTTAATGAATGGTTATCTATACAAAAGATCGTTCTCTCTTCTCTTACTGAAGTATTTGGGACCAACAAATATCGATTATGCACTCAGAGAGGTTTATGAAGGGATATGTAGAAATCACTTGGAGGATAAAACTTTAGCTTACTAGGTCCTACGATAAGGATATTATTGGTCCATCATGAAGAAAGATGCAGCTGAACTTGTCCGAAGGTGTGAATCATGTTAGAAATATGTAAATATACAACACCAACCGACAAGTCAGTTAACATCAATTATCATGCCATGGTCCTTCGCATAATAGAAGACTGATATACTTGATCCTTTTCCTTCCACATCTGATCAGAGAAAGTTTATAGTGGTCGCCATCGATTACTTCACCAAATGGGTGGAAGCTGAATCTCTGACATAAATCACTGAGAGTAAGATGAAAGATTTTATTCAAAAATCTATTATATGCAGATTTGATTTGCCACACACCATCATCACTAACAATGATCGACAATTCGACAATCAAAACTTTAAAGAGTTCTGTGCAAAATTTTATATTACGTATAAACTCACATCAGTCGGTTATCCACAATCCAACGAAGAGGTGGAAGTAACAAACCGAACAATTCTGTATGGACTCAAAACCAGACTGAATGAAGCTAAAGGCCTCTGGATAGAAGAACTATATCCGATCTTATGGGCATACCGAATGACTCCTCATATACCAACGGGAGAATCACCATTCAATTTAGCCTATGGAACAGAAGCAATGATCCCACTTGAGATTGGATTACCTTCAACAAGGGTTGAGCAATACAATGAGCCAAGCAATTCTGAATGTCGGAGAGACGATCTAGATCTACTTCCAGAAGTTCGACAGCAAGCTCAAGTTCAGATGGCAGCATATCGACAAAGGGTAGTCCGGTATTACAACACAAAAGTTAAACCGAAGGTCTTCTGTCTTGAAGATTTGATCCTTAAAAAAAGTAGAAGTCTCAAGACCTCTTAACTAAGAAAAGCTATCTCCGAACTAGGAAGAACCCTACAGCATAACAAAAATACTTCGACCGGACGCATATCAGCTAGAAACTCTGGAGGGAGTAACCATTTTTCGAACATGGAATGCTGATAACTTGAAAATGTATTATCAATAAAGTTGTCCGTGTATACATCATTCAGAATGAAATATTAAATTTTAGAATCACAAGTTTCAATCAACTATAAAATGATAATGGACTGACAGATGGATGGTTAATTCATCGACTATCGACTATATTTTGATTTTTCACTGTAAAAATCGACATGTCAATTATACTTTGGCTTTCACTGTAAAAGCCACGATACCGACTGTGTCTCGGTACCGAACATATACTAGCTTTCTACTGTAAAAGTCGATCATAATCGAATGACTATTACGCCGACTTAGTCTTAACTAAGTGAAATGCTATGCCAATACGATCAAGATTGGATTGAAATTATATCGATTTGACTACGATCGATCGAAGGATATTCAGCTTGCCACTGATTATCAAATAACTTGACGTACTAACCCGACTAAGGTCAGATGCAGGATATTTGGCTTATTACCATTTATCCTAATGCTTAAAAGTATGTCAAATAGATATTCGACTAATGAAAGATTCTATAAGTACTATCGAACATTCGGTTTGTCGATTGATATTCGGTAGTTAAATAATTACTCTACAACATTACAAACACATAGAAAAGAGAGTCTATACTTAGAAAAAAAAATTCATTCATTGAAAAAAGAATATTACAAAATTAGATCGAAGTCTGATTACAAAAAGAAGAACAAAAGATTACATCGATCACAACTCATCATCCCATTCTTCTTGCTTCGGTGTAGCATCGACGATTTGGATAACTTCTGGTGCTGTCAGTGCTCCATCTTGAGTTGGTGCATCTTCTTCTTTAGCAGCTCCATCTTCCGACACAGGAGGGATGATGCTGCTTAAGTCAAGATTTGGGTACAACTTTTCGATCGCATCTCGACCGTCCTCATACCCGATGAGCAGGAGATGAATTCACCTTCGAGAATCTCTTCCTTGAACTCCTCTAAATTTTTGAAGTTCTCAATGACGTGGTTTAGAGCCTCCCTTATCGACTCTACTTCCACTCTCGCTAACTCTGCGTCAGCCCTTGCGAAAGCTGATTCGTCATCGGCTAGTTCCAACCTTTTCAGGCTGGCCCGATGTCTTCTACGTTCGGCTTCGATTTTGATGATGCATCCATCTCTTTCCCTTCGAAGCCGATGGATAGAATGCTTCTTGCTTTTGACCTTTATCTCAAAAGACAAGATGCTTTGACAAGCCGATTCAAGTTCGGCTCCAGAAGATTCAAGGTCGGCAGTCAGACGGGAGACTTCCACCTGAAGCTTCACCTTCCGCTCGATCACTGTCCGAAGTTGTTCAAGGGCAACTATCTTTTCAGCATTGGTGGCCACCACTTTATCCATCCATATCCGATGAAAGTCTGCAACTTTTTGGTAGCTGGCTTCCAGGTCGAACATGTTGTGTGCCAACTGAAAGCAGAAGATAAGTCAGATCAGTCAAAAAAAATATATGTGAAGAAAAACTTACCTTGAGTATCATCGGGTAAAAAGAGAAAAATATTTCGATGATGGTACGGCTTTTTCTATTCTCCCGATCAGTCGGGAGAAGGGCAGCTTGAATGAGCCGTTTGGCCAACTCTAGATTGGTCAAGGCCGACTCATCATCAGAAAGCCTGATGTCGAAGTGAACGGTGTGCCTTGACGATGATCCATCGTCAGTTGAAGTCACCGATGCCTTCCCTCGATCTTTCGTCGGCAGTCCCGCACTTGAGAATGCAGGGAAACTGGAGCTTGATTGCGTCCGAGAAAGTTCCACTGAAGGAATGACCAACGCAGCTGCAGACTGTTCAGGTTTGTTCGCGACTTCTGCCTCGACCCGAACCTCTGTTGATTGAGCCACCGATGGTGCTGCGGTAACTCTGTCTTTTCTTGCCACCCCATCTTCGGTAGACGGTACTGAAGCAAAAATTTAGTCATATACTTGACTACACGCACCGACAAGTCATGTACTTGACTACACCCACCAACCTTCCGTCACTGAATTAGAAATTCAGGTAGTCCAGTGCCTAAGTGCAGTGAGTTGCTTGCAAGTCACCGTGGCGGTTTCAGGTCGGAGGGACATTTATACCCATATCCCATCGGAGCAAATCTTGACAGCAGAAATAGCTCCGGAGTTGGTCACGTTCAGTGCAGATGTACCATGACATCTCACCTGTATGCCATACCAGTATCTCCACACTCTTTGGTTATGAGGACAACCAACCCATATGGCACACAACGACCTATGCTCGATAAACGTTGTCGTCCTTGGTAACAACGTATCATTTGGTCGCGAACATGTTTAAGGACTAAGCGACAAATCCTCCTTTGTCGAGTCTAAATAGTCCTAAAGACTTCACCACAACACAGGAGTTCATTAGAAGATGAAACATTTGTGATGAAAAAATATCAAAATAACTTTTATTTATTTATAATTCATGTACTAATACAAAAAGGAGCACAATCGTCAACAGGCTGATGATTGGCTTTGGGACACTATTCCCAACAATCTCCCACTTGGCCTAAAGCCTATCGGTGCAGTATCTAATACCCATCTTCGACTTGTAGTCGTTGAACTCCTTCACCGCAATGGCTTTAGTGAATGGGTCGGCCAGGTTCTCCTTTCCGTCGATCTTCTGAAGGTCGACGTCACCTCAATCCACGATCTCCCGGATGAGATGGTAGTGGCGCAGAATATGCTTCATCCGCTGGTGTGCCTTTGGTTCCTTCGCCTGAGCAATGGCTCCAGAGCTGTCGCAGTAGAGCAGAACTAGACCAACAAGGGAGGGTGCTACTCCGAGCTCGATGATGAATTTTCTCAGCCACACCGCTTCTTTGGCAGCATCTGATGCAGCAATATACTCCGCCTCGCATACTGAATCAGCCACAGTGTGCTGCTTGGAACTCTTCCAGCAGACAGCCCCACCATTAAGGATAAAAATAAATCCTGACACACTTTTGCTATCATCGCGATCAGACTGGAAACTAGAGTCTGTAAACCCTATAAGTCTCAAGTTCGATTCACCATATATAAGCCACTGGTCCTTAGTATTTCTTAAATACTTCAGGATGGTTTTAACAACCTTCCAGTGATTCTCTCCTGGATCAGATTGGTATCTACTCACTACCCCTAGTGAGTATGCCACATCTGGTCGTGTACATGTCATGGCGTACATGATAGATCCCACTACCGAAGCATATGGAATCCTACCCATACGCTCTCTCTCTTGAGGTGTTGTCGGACAATCCCTCTTCGAGAGAGAAATTCCATGGCCTATCGGTAGATAGCCTTTCTTGGAATTTTCCATGCTGAACCTTTTCAGCATAGTATCAATGTACGTAAATTGGGATAAGCCAAGCAACTTTTTGGATCTATCCCTATAGATCCTCATCCCTAGGATGTAGGAAGCTTCTCCCAGATCCTTCATGGAGAACTGTGACGATAGCCAAATCTTTATTCCCTGTAATGCAGGGACATCATTTTCGATTAAGAGAATGTCATCCACATATAATACAAAAAATACTACTACTGGACCATTAGCCCACTTATAAATGCAGGGCTCTTCTCCGTTCTTAACGAAGCCATACGTTTTGATCGTCCTATCAAAACGTATGTTCCAACTCCGAGATGCCTGCTTAAGTCCATAAATGGACCTCTGTAGCTTGCACACCTTAGACTCATCTGTGGATGTGAACCCTTTAGGTTGTATCATATACACCTCTTCGTCCAGCTCTCCGTTTAGGAAAGCTGTCTTCACATCTATCTGCCAGATTTTATAGTCCAGATGGGCAGCTATCGCAAGCATAATCCGAATGGATTTGAGCATTGCCACAGGAGAAAACGTCTCATCATAGTCTATACCATAACGTTGACGATATCCTTTGGCAACCAGACGGGCTTTATAGGTCTCCACCTTTCCGTCTGCACCCCTCTTCCTTTTGAAGACCCACTTACACCCTATGAGTTTTACTCCTTCGGGTGGGTCAACCAATATCCACACATCGTTGACCTTCATGGACTCCATTTCAGATTTCATGGCCTCTAGCCATTTCTCAGAGTCAGGTCTCTGCATTGCATCCATGTAGGTGATCGGATCCTCATCGTTTTCATCAAGTTCGACAGGATCACCATCCCGGACCAAGAAACCATAGTATCTGTCCGGTTGATGTGGTACTCTACCAGACCTCCTTAAGGGTGCATAATCAATGGGCTCCGGATCTGATCTAATCAAATCCGGTTCAGGTTCAGTAACATGTGTCAGTTTTTTCACCTGTCGAACTTCGTCAAGTTTGACTTTAGAGGCAACAGTTCCTTCACTAAGGAACTCCTTTTCTAAAAAGATTGCCTTAAGGCTGACAAACACTTTTTGCTCATCAGCAAGGTAGAAATAATACCCTTTGGTCTCTTTTGGGTACCCTATAAAATTACAATTGTCAGACCTAGGTCCAAGCTTGTCTGTAATTAAACGTTTAACATAAGCCGGACACCCCCAAACCCTAAGGTGCGAGAGTACTGGCTTACGTCCTATCCATATCTCATATGGCGTTTTGGCTACAGACTTACTCGAAACTCTATTTAGAAGGTAACAAGCCGATTCGAGCGTATATCCCCAGAGGGAGATCGGCAGACCAGCAAACCCCATCATGGATCGAACCATGTCTAATAGGATCCGATTCCTCCTTTCAGACACACCATTATGCTGTGGTGTTCCAAGAAGAGTTCACTGAGAGAGAATCCCATTCTCCCCTAGATACGTCAGAAACTCATTGGAAAGGTATTCACCTCCTCGATCAGATCAAAGAGTTTTAATACACTTCCCAGTTTGTTTTTCTACCTCATTTCGGAATAGTTTGAACATTTCAAATGATTCCGACTTATGCTTCATTAAATAGACATACCCATACCTAGATAGGTCGTCTGTGAAGGTTATGAAGTAGAAAAATCCACCTCTTGCACTTGAGCTCATGGGTCCACATACATCAGAATCTACCAGACCTAAGAGTTCACTGGCTCGCTCACCTTTTTCAGTAAAAGGTGACTTGGTCATCTTCCTAAGAAGACAGGACTCACAGGTTGGAAGTGATTCACAATCACTAGCTTCAAGAATTCCTTCTTGAGCCAACCTGTTTATCCTGTTCTTATTGATATGACCTAGCCTACAGTGCCAAAGGTAGACTTCTGACACATTACCTATTCTAGAGCGTTTACCGAATTTTTGAACCACATTAACAGGCTGTGATAGTAAGTAAATTCCATTATTTAATTGTCCAACAAATATTGTAACACCATTCAAAATGATATTGCAAATATTTCTTTTTATTAAAAAATCATAACCATACATGGCCAAAAGGCCTACAGAAATAATATTTAATAAAAAACTTGGACAATAGTGACATTCACTCAGAATTACATTACGAGAATTGATTACAAGACTCATGATTCCTAAAGCTAGAATTGGAACTTTGCTTCCATCTCCAACATTCAGGAACCTCTCGCCTTCATCAAATCTCCTACTGACCTACAGACCCTGTATCGAATTACAAATATGATAAGGGCTTCCGGTATCCAATACCCAGGCAGTAGTATCACAAATCGAAAAGTTGCAAGGAGTTATCATATAATTACCTTGCTTCTTCTTTGGCCTGTTCGGATCCAGGGAGGCAATGTATTGAGGACAGTTCCTCTTCCAATGCCCGTGCTTCTTGCAAAAGAAGCACTCCGCCTGGCTCTGGTCGTGCTTGCGCTTCTTGATCTGACCCCGTGCTACTGTCCCAGCATGAGATTGCACCTTCTTATTTTTCTTCTTCTTGTTCTTCTTCCCCTTCCCAAAGGGTTGACGACAAGAAGAAGACCCTCCCACTACATTCACCGACTCCTTATGGAGTTGGTGATCCTTCTCAAAGTTCTGCAGCAACCTCAACAATCCGTGGTAGTTTACTGCAGGCTTTGTCATTCGAAAATGAGTAAGGAATGGGAGGAAGGACTTGGGCAAAAAATTAAGGATCGCATCCTTACCGAGCTGCTCGTGCAGAGGAAAGCCCAATTTGCTTAGGCGCTCAATCATCTCGATCATGTACAGTACATGATCATTGACTGAGGCCCCATCCCTCATTCGAGCATTGAAAATGGCACAACTAGTTTTGTGCCTTTCAACATCGTCAGACGTGCCAAAAGAGTCATTCAACATTTGAAGCATCTCCTGTGGCTGGGCGTTCTCAAACCTTCGGCTGAACTCGTCATTCATTGCTGCCAGCATAATACATCGAACGGTGGTGCGGTCATTGAGCCACTTCAAGTAAGTGTCTCGGATCGCCTTACTAGCGTTCGGAGCTGGCTCCTCAGGTGCTGGATCCGTTACTACATAAAGGATCCGCTCATGCTCAAGGATGATTTTCAATTTTCGATACCTGCTATCGAAATTGGATCCCATGAGCTTGTCATTATCTAATAATGACCGGAGCGACAGGGTAGTGGCCATAGCTGCTTAAAGGAAAACGAGACCTCTATTAGTACATAAATTAATACTAAAGACTTGGATTTTAGTCTAAAGTTTTTCTCAATATTTTTACGAACTGGTAGCCTCATCCTCCAATTCGAGGAATTACTTTAATTCCTTAATGGGTACTAGAATCCACACAGACTACACACGAGCCCAACTTTGGTTGGTCAACCCATGTGCATCTATGGGTAGGTTCTTAACCAGTTGTTTCTCTAAACAACTTCTAGTAATTGATTTTGCCCCAGAATCTAATCAGTAGGCTTTGGCCTCCACTGAAAAGATCTGGTTAGGTCCAACCATTAACATGACTTAATTTAGTGAATCGGACCAATAAATGATCAGGCCCGACTTTGGCCGGCCAACCTAACCACCATCAGAAAGACTCAATCAAATTATCATATTATGAATAATAATTCCATTAGCCAACGAGCACCAGGCCTTTGGGCCTCCAATGATCATGGAACTAATGGACTCATTATCACTCACTTAATGGGAGGCTATGACTTAGTTATCATTGAAACTTAATCATTTTAGGGACCTAATAATTTTGAAGATTTTATTAAAGAATAGTAGAGAAGAAATCATCCAGCCAATTTCAATCCTCCCACTGACTTCATCAAGTCAGATTAAAAAAAGATTTAATTAAAGCTGGCATTAGGAGCACCTAAATCAGTCACACTGATTTATCTAATGACATGGGTGAGCTCTAATCACCAAGTGATCTAATCAAAATCTAACTTACCAGATTGGCCAGGTAAGTGAGATCAGTGGTGGGGATTTGCCATCAACTCGTCAATGATCGAATTAATGCGAGTAGCTCCCGCTTAAGAATCACTGGTCAAAACTGTCGAACTTACCTTAGACACCAACCGGTTCATTAGTTTTAATTTTGATCAACTTAGTAAATAGGGCTCCACCGCATAGCCATGAATTAAGTCCATCTTGGTCTAGTTAAAGACATGGACCCATTCAACTACAACTATTGAAGTTGAGTCTAGAGCATCCTTGACCTAATCTAATTCAACTTTTGATTAGATTTGATCAATTACTCCATTTAGTCCATTTTTTAAACTAACCTTAGGTCTAACCCAATTATGGACCTAATTCATCTAACCCATTGACCCACAAGTTTATGCAATTGTCTTAGGTCTTAATTCACAATTCTAGACCTACTAGACAACACTTAATTCTTTTAATTAAGTACTTGGGCTGATGGGTCAGGGTTTGGCATTTTGAAAACAATTTTCAAATTTGAAAGATTTTATTTTCTGTTCACCAAATGTGTTAACTCATTTCACAAACGGGTCAGCACATTTCATAAACAGCAATTCTATTGCTCATTTCATAACAGAAAATAACTCAAAATAAATCATAAATTTTTTTTTAGATCCAATCTAACACATTCATGATAAATTTCTTAATTAAATCCTTTCGCTGCTTCATCGGCATGGGATATAATTGCATCGGCATCCCTACCACCATAGGAGACCCCATCGAATGGGAAGAGAAGGCCTTTAAACCCTACTTTTCTCCCATGACCGGACGGCCATGGCAACCAACCCAATTAGATTACTTGCTACTTGGATCAAGTATATCTAAATATACCAATTTCAAAATTTAAATTTTAAATTTTAAATTTTAAATTTCAAATTTTAAATTTCAAATTTTAAATTTCAAATTTTAAATTTCAAATTTCAAATTTTAAATTTCAAATTTGAGATTTCAACCAAATTTCAAATTTCGAATTTCCAATCTTTGAATTTTAAATTTTGAATTTTGAATTTTAAATTTCAAATTTCGAATTTCAAATTTCAAATTTGAGATTTCAACCAAATTTCAAATTTCAAATTTTGAATTTTGAATTTCAAATTTCAAATTTCAAATTTTAAATTTGAGATTTCAATCAAATTTTGAATTTCAAATTTGAAACTTCTAACAAATTTCAAATTTCAAATCTTTTTGAATTTTAAATTTTGAATTTTGAATTTTAAATTTAAACTTATAGATTACACCTTAATCTACGCATGCATATGTATATCATATTCTAGAACTTGGCTCTGATACCAATTGAAGCAAAAATTTAGTGCAGGGGCAAAATGGTAATTTTAAAACTTTTTTAAAATTACTATTTTACAGCGAAATTATTAATTAATCTCATTAATTAATACTAATTAATCCTACACTAGGATCTAAATATGATACAACAGCATGCATTTAAATTTGAAATTCAAATTTGAATCAGTAAACATTTTACAATGCTGTGTTCAGAACACATCACCTTTTGCGGGTAGTCGATCACCGCAATCTGATCACCGTCGGAGGGCTCTGATTGTCACGTCGCAGCCACACAAATATCTGACCTCTGCGGATCGTCCACACGAAGCTCCCGTCTGATCAGCTCCTCACGAATGCTAGTTCGTGATTTCACCCTTTTGATGGCAGATGTTGATCGAACTCCTTCGATCAATGTGTGCTGACTTCTCGGATGCTCCGGATCATCTGCACAGTTGCTTGAGAGGCTGATGGATCTCTTCCTAAAATTTGATGGACTCACGACACTCATGGCACACCAATCTCACTTCCCGAACCCTAGGTAGAAACCCTAGGGTACACACCAAAAACCCTGCACCCAATTTTCTCTCTTTTCTTTCTTTTTCTCTCGGAAGGTTTTGGACCTTCACCTTGCGCAGAAGCCTTCCTCACGCCTCAAAGTTTCTCTCCTAAATTTCTACGCATGTCCCACCTTTCTCCTCTTTTTAAAACAACGTCGAACGTGTCTTATCCGCATGAGAGGATAAAGACAAGAGGTTACACATTTGAATTCAAATCAAATTTGAATTCAAACGAAAACCAACTTATCCCTATCCTTTTGGGCGTGAGAAGAGAAGGGGTGTGGCTCTTTGTGCGTAAAAAATGTTTCATGAGAAACCTTTTCTCGTGTAAGTAATGTGGCGCACAAAATGGATAAGGATGAAAGGGCAAGTGATAAGTTATCCATTCAAATTCAAACATGCTTTGAATTTGAATGGCTAACTAATTATTTTATCCATCCATATGGCGCACAAATGAGGGCGTGGGGAAGGGTTTTGCGTGAGAAAAATTTCATGAGAAGTTTCTTCTCGTGAATTCAAATGGGTGCAAGGAAGTTGGGTGTCGCAGGGAATTTAAAACAAGGTGGTTTGATTCAAATTGAGCCAACCTAGTTTAAAATAGGTTAAGCACAATTAGACCAGATTAAACCCAATATAATTAGACTTAATTAGGCTCAATAAAATCCTAATCAAATCAGAAATTAACTAAACCTAACCCCTGATCAAATCAGGGACTAAACCACCTTAGCGATTAGGTCAACATTTAACCTAATCGGGTCAATCCAAACTGAATCTAATTCAATTGGACTTGATCCAAAAATAATTACTCAATCAAATTGAGTTAATTAGTGATTAAATCATTAATTAAACCTCTCATAAATATTGAGTCCAAATTCGATGGGCAATCAGGTATCAGAGACCATCGATATGAAACCCTGATCAAAGAGTTCAAATTTCAAATTCAAAATTTGAAATTCAAAATTTTGACCCCGGTACCCAAAATGTGTGGAACTCATGATTAGAGAATCTTAATTCTCAATCATAGAGTCTCAGATAGATAAGACTCATAATCAGCCATCAGATCAGAAAGGAACCTCTAATGTGTGTGACCCCGCAGGTTCGAACCTAAGCCGGTAGCACAGGAACCAATTTCTGTACTAATCGAAGTGACCATCTAGCAATGGTACCCGATGACCGGATAGATCGAATAATCGCAATCGCAACATTCAGAACCTACGTGAATATTGTTACCATATAATTCATCCCTTTTGACCCCTGTGTTTAGGACGACTCAGGGTTAAACTGTCAACCCTGATGATATCATCCGAATCATGCTCAACTCAATTAGTCCTGTGACTCCTCACTAGGACTACCCTGGCCAAGGTTTTGCTAAATTGAAATACGACTGTACACAGCTCCTAAACTGGAGTGGTCAATCCCATCTTGACACACGCACCGACAAGTCATGTACTTGACTACACCCAGCAACCTTCCGTCATTGAATTAGAAATTCAGGTAGTCCAGTGCCTAAGTGCAGTGAGTTGCTTGCAAGTCACCGTGGCGGTCTCAGGTCGGAGGGACATTTATACCCATATCCCATCGGAGCAAATCTTGACAGCAGAAATAGCTCCGGAGTTGGTCACGTTCAGTACAGATGTACCATTACATCTCACCTGTATGCCATACCAGTGTCTCCACACTCTTTGGTTATGAGGACAACCAACCCATATGGCACACAACGACCTATGCTTGATAAACGTTGTCGTCCTTGGTAACAACGTATCATTTGGTCGCGAACATGTTTAAGGACTAAGCGACAAATCCTCCTTTGTCGAGTCTAAATAGTCCTAAGGACTTCACCACAACACAGGAGTTCATTAGAAGATGAAACATTTGTGATGAAAAAATACCAAAATAACTTTTATTTATTTATAATTCATGTACTAATACAAAAAGGAGCACAACCGTCAACAGGCTGACGATTGGCTTTGGGACACTATTCTCAACAGGTACTTTAGGAAGCATTGTCGGGGCTGATAGCGCCAGAACCAGCTCAGAAATTGATGCTGATGGTACGTCAGATTCTCCCACCGACGCAGATGTAGTTGCCCAATCCTTCTTCGACGGTCGGGAAGGTCCAGCTTTGGATGCTATCCTTTTTTTGACAGCATGTTGACGAATATTAGAGGACAATACTCGTACCCTCAACTGCATACCTGCAATCAGAATAAAAAGTTAGCACAGTGCAGAAATAAATAAAATAGAAATGGAAGTGATCGATTAGGCTATACCTAAAGTGATGATCGAATTAAGACCATCATCGTAGAGAGCTTGTTCAGTCATCAGCTTTCTCTGCGATGAGACCATCATGTCCTTCAATCGGTGGAAGTCTTCCTGATCGTTGACCTTCACCCGACTGTTCTCGTTGGGGCCGGTCCTTGGATCACCCCAGTGTGAAGAGAAGCCCTAGGAAAGAGAAGAAGCAACAAAGAAGAATTGATTCTTCTATCCATGAATAGACGATGGAAGATCAATGATGAAGGAAAGATTTTTTTTTGGATTGAAGAGCCACCAACCCTTGGCCTTAGGATGGGGGCAGAGAATGAAGAAGGAATGAAAAAGAGAAGGATGAGGCTCGATCGGTATTAACTGTCACAACAAAGCAAAGCTAATTATAAGCTAGATCGAGTTCGGTGCCAGTTGAGTGGGACAGAGACCATAATAGTCCAAAAAATTTCGGACGAACTCCGAAATCAAAAATCGAATATCAGTCTGAAGATCTTAGACATAGAAAGCAACCTGACCTGAAGGAGGAGAGTTCACCCGACTATCGGCACTAGGCATAAAGAGTTGATACTGCTCTGGGATACGATACTGTTCTCAGAGCCGCTCAATATTGGGTTCAAATAGTGAAGAAGCCTCCACTTTCAGATCCGATGGAGAGTCGTCGGTCGGATTCCCTGACCGACTATCCTGAGAAGAAGAAGCCCTAGCAATGGGAGAAGAAGACTAAAAAGAACAAAAAGGAGATGGACCCAAGAAGGAAGGACAAAAATACTTAATCTGAAAGCTAAAAGCAAAAAGATGGAGTAGGAACCCTAGTTTTCTGGTATTGGGGTGACTTTCCGACAGAGTTTCTGCAGCAAAGAATGAAAAATAAAAATTTGGTCGAAAGTGACCCCCCTTATATAGGATCCCTCAACGGTCAGGATGGAAGCGATCAAATCAAAGTTTCATTAGATATCGATACGTGGCAACATCCAGACCGATCATTGATCGGATGGTTCGACGTACTTGCTCCTGATCGTGCCACCTCACCGTCATTTGTGTGAACAGCTCTGACCTAATGATATTCGGACACATGGACAAAATCTACTAGTTAGAATTATATTGTCCGGCGTCGAATTATATTCTTGAAACGACGTCCGATACAGACGTCCGATACCAAATTGTCCTATTGACATGATAGTCCAATAATGATTTTGCAACCACCAAAACGACAAAACAGCCGAAGAACTCTCGTATTTCAAAAAATTCATAAAGGACAACAGTTAAGTCGGGGCTCGAAACGATATGTGATGACTCCCTTTGTCTAACATGACAAACCACGTGATGATATACACGTTAGACCACTTTGGACTTGAGAGTAGAGGGCAATTCTAGGCCAAAACTCTGCTACACTACATTCTTATTTGCTGTTCACCAACCTCTTTTCTAACTTAAGCATCGAAGGATCTCTGCCGGACACAACTCTAGTCTATGAGGACTTTGTCTTATAGGTGCTCTTCACCGACGATAGACAACAGAGAGTTGGTTGCAACACAAACCATGATGAAAATACTCCTTTGAACCCATTTTACCGTGAGGTGGGTAACTGAGCAAGACTCTGACTAACTGATCCGACTAAGTGCTACTTTTCAAACAACAAGGGGCTTAATGAAATCGGATCTAACCTTAGATGAGGAAGCTAAAATTATCTTTTTTATTATTGCAGTATCCATGTAATCCGAAGATACGAAGAATGAAAAAGTTCCTATGATAATCAAGCTTTATTGAACCCATTTTACCGTGATGTAGGTAATGAAGCAAGGCTCTGACTGACTGACCCGAATAAGTACTACTTTTCAAACCACAAGGAGCTTAGTGAAATCAGATCTAACCTCAGATGAGGAAGCTGTAATTATCTTTTTTATTATTGAAGTATCCATGTAATCCGAAGATATGAAGAATGAAAAAGTTTCTATGATAATCAAGCTTTATATAAATATTAAATCACAGAAAATATATTATAAAGAGCCTGTAACAAATAAATAGCAAGAATTTAGTGGAACGAGATGGACTAACATTTCATGTATATCTACTTGATTTTTCGTAATTATATACACACACACTTGTGTGCATCTATACGTATGCAATCGGATGAGATTTTAGTTTTTCCAGTATGGGTCTACCTAGATGCAATAAAACTTCGGAACTAAGTACGTGATCCAAATCGAATCCAATAGCATATTAGGTTTATTTTTCATGCCCAAATAAAATCTCGGTTCTTTCGGTTCGGGTTAGCGCTCTCGGCCTTCAGCAGAATGCAGTCAACCGGTCGACCAGATTCTAAATTTCTAATCCCATGTCAAAACCCTGCTTCCGTCTTCCTTCTCCTCACTCTTCCCTCTCCTCCCTTCTCGAGCCATGCAATCCCAATCCCAATCCCAAATCCTCTTTCTTGAAGACTGGCTAAGAAATACCACCACCAGCACCACCACCACTTCCCAATCCCAACCCTCACCGCCCGCCTCCGCTCGCGCCATCCTCCAAGCCTGGGCCAACCTCCGCGGCCCCTCCCCTACTGACCCCGACCGGCTCGTCTCCTCCCTCCTCACCCTCGCCCGCTCCCGCTCCTCCCTCCACGTCGCCGACTCCCATGCCCGCCTCCTTCTCTCCCTCCTCTCCTCCCCTTCCTCTCCCCTTCCCCCTTCATCCCTCCCCCCTCTCCTCTCTCTCCTCTACGCCTGGCTCCGCAAATCCCCCCGCCCCTCCCCTCCCCTCCTCTCCTCCGCCACCTCCACCGTCTCCTCCCTCCTCTCCTCCCCTCCCCCTTTCCTCTTCGCCCACGCCGTCCTCCTCCTCGGCGCCCTTTCCGCCGCCCCTGCCCTCCCGGCCCCCTCCCGCCGCGCCTCCCTCGACCTCCTCTGCCGTCTCCTTGAATCGAAAGACCCTTTCCCACTCCCCGACGACCTCGTCCCCGAGGTCCTGGCCGGCATCGGCTACGCTCTCACTACATCTGATAACGGCCCCTATTTCGGCAGGCTTGTTGTTTACTTGCTGGGTTCTTGGAATGCCGGAGGACGCCCTCGCCCCACGCTTGCTCACGGGCTCCTCATTCTCCGGCTGGTCGAGTGGTGCGTGCTGGGTTTTATTGCATCGAGGTCTACGAGCAAAATTGAGTCCCTTCGGGAAGAGATTTCAGTGGAGAAATGCGAAACGAGGGATTATGCTTGGTTTGCTCTCATAATGGCCGCTGCTGGTTTCTTGAGGGCTCTCCGTGTGGCTTCTTCTTCTTCGAGTAATAGGCTTGGACTTGATCCTAGATTGAGGAAATCGATCGAAGGGTCCATTTCCTTTGTTGCAAAGTACACAATTTCGAGTATTGCAAGTGGTTGTAGTTCGGGAAATTCATCGAACGACAACCGCCTTCTTCTGCAGTGCATTTCTGTGGGTTTAGCTCGATGCGGTCCGATTTCTTTTGATGCCTCTGTGCTTCGTTGTCTCTGTTTGGCATTATCGAATGAAATATTTCCTGTACCATCTTTCATTAGAATGAGCCTTGAAAACCTAGAAGGAAGTTCCGCAATTATTGGCATTGACAAGGTGAAAGAGCATTTATCTAGTGTTCTCTTCAAGGAGGCGGGCACGGTGACTGCTGTTTTATGCAATCAGTATGCATTTGCCGATGAGGACAGCAGGGTTCAGGTGGAAAATCAAATGTGGGAATACTCTCAAGAGCTCTACTCAAATCTCCGAATGGCTGCATTGGCATATAGGGGGAAGAACAATGAGTTGCTTGTGCATTTGGAGAAAATTGCAGAGGCTGCATTTCTAATGGTGGTTGTCTTTGCTGCTGAGGTTTCCAAGCACAAGTTGAATTCTAAATCCTCCCATGCGTTCCGACCGGAGGTTGCTGTCAAGATCCTAGTCACATTTTCTTGCATAGAGTATCTGCGACGCACTCGGCTGCCAGAGTATACAGATGCAGTTCGGCGTGCTGTTTTGACCATTCAGGAAAATGCGGCTTCTTCTGCTTCATTTGTTGAGTCAATGCCTTCTTATGTCGAGCTTACAAAACCACAAGGTATAATCTATTCTTTAACGTATGGCCTAATATTTTTTGTACTGTTTATGATGTACAAATTCATATGCTTATTTTCCTCTTCTTTTTTGTATGTGTGTGTGTGTGTTTACTTCCCAAGTCTCATTTGCTTTGGAGGGAATGCGGTATACTTGGTCCAAAGATGAGGTGCAGACAGCACGGATGTTGTTTTATCTGAGGGTACTACCAACCTGCATTATCCTCATTCCTGCTTCTTTGTTTGGAAAACTCGTAGCTCCAATCATGTTCTTGTATCCTCACTTGATTAAACTTTATCTGGTTTTTTAATATTCTATTTTCTTCACTGATGCCTGAAATAAGACTCATCAGTTGTTTCCTAATTTCTTACAAACATTAAACAAAGAGATCAATGTGGTTGTTCCTCAGTATAAGATCTACAGATATATGCAACATCCAAATGAGAAAGTAGCTCGAGCTTCACATTCTGTATTGGTATCTTTTCTATCTTCGGGCAGTGATGCTGATCAGGATGATCGATTGGATCTAAAGGAGAAACTAGTTTTCTATTACATGCAGATAGCTTTAGAGGTATATGAGGCAATTGAATTTTTCTTTTTGGTTTTCAAAGTCTGGTTATCTAAATATCAGATGCATGCTTTATGATCTTCTCTATCATGTAGGCCTATCCTGGGATTACCCCATATGAAGGTATGACTTCTGGAGTTGCAGCAATAGTTCGGCATCTTCCTGCTGGAAGTCCAGCCATATTTTACTGTATCCACAGTCTTGTTGCAAAGGCTACCGATCTGTGTAGGAAAGCCATGAGACAAGATGCCGCCATCTGGAAGACTTGGGAAGGGAGCTCAGAGCCTTGTAAGAAGATTTCAGATTTGTTGCTTCGCCTAATCTCTCTTGTAGATATACAGGTATATTGGCATGATGACTATATAATTTGTTTCCAGATTTCTGTTCATCATGTCGACATCAATCATATTGCATAGGGACTCAAGAAAATTTCTATCCAACATTGATGCGTATGCAAGGCAATAGTTTCATTCGAGTTCTTTCTTGTCCTATCGGGCCATTTAGAAAATTATATTTTGAGATTCATGAATAAATATCATATACGTCTAAGGCATGCTTGGGTTAGTGGAAGTAGTTCATTATGCCATTTCTGTACTAACTCCTAACTGATTTAAATAGTCTTCCTTAGATGCTTCCTAGAAGTTGTATTGTTCTTTGATTTTTACATTCCATGCAACAACTTCTGTATATATATTTCTGAGACCAGCTTGTGCCATAGATTTTTCATACAAATTTTAATATTATGATCTATTGGCTGCATTTTTTATTTGTTAATTGGTGTTATATATTAAGGCCGGCAAAATATGACCCGACCTACCAACCCGATCTATGTTTGACCCATCATAAAAAGGTTTGAGTTTAGGCTAAATGGGTTCAGATCATAAACAGATTGATCCGTTTAATCTGTTTAATATTTGGGTCAGATTTGGATTTTAGATGTTTGATCTGTTTAAAATTCAGAATGAGTTAAGTCAGATAATCTGTTTAACTAGTTTAAGACCTTTTTAACCTATTTAAAATCTGTTTAACATGTTTCTGATCGTTTAACTTGACCTGTTTAATCTGTTTAAACCATTTAACCTGTTAAAAATTTATTTAACCTATTCAACTCATTTAATCTAACTTGACACGTTTAATAAATAGGTTAAGCAGGTAGGGTCAGATTATCTATTTAATAAATAGGTCGGGTTCATATCTGAATTTTTAGTTTGTTTAATAAATAGATCAGGTTTGGATTGATGATTTTTTAACCCGACCTGCATTAAGCCGATGTGTATCCTACCCGATTGCCACCCCTACCATATATGCTTCCATATAACTAATGGGAGTGGTGAACTTGCAGTAACAAAATGACCTATTTACTGTCAACTGTTTTAAAATAGAGGGAGAGAGAGGACACATGATGAGCTGGTCAATTGAACATCACTAGGTCTTGATACATGCAATGCATGCGAAAGGCTGTAATTTTTTGCTATTTACTCTTAGAAATATCTTTTTACTATAAGAGTAAGAGAGAAGGAAAAATGTGTTTATTTTCCAAGATATAATTTTTTAAGAGAGTAAGAGAGAGAAAGCAATGTTTGTGACAAGGATCACCAATTCGGAGCTGGATCCCGTGCTGACCGGTTGGTGATATGAGTCGATATGTCCCCATACTAGACTGTATCGAATCCGAATCGACACAGAAATGAGAGATGAACTGAGAAGGAAAAAAAGAGAGAAAGAGAGCATGGGAGGGAGGGAGAGAGAGAAGAAAAGAACAGATGGCTGGCGGAGATGCCTGCGAGGCCATTGGAGGGCCATGGAGGTTGCCGGAGGGCTGCTGAGGCCTCTCGGGCTCCGCGGTCCTCCACGAAAGAAGCTGAGAAGAGAGAGATAAAGAGAGGGGAGGGGAAAGGCAGCGGAGAGGTTGTCGGTTGGCTGTCGTGGCCATTAGATAGCCCTAAATCTTCTTACAACCACCGCAGGTTCGAAATAGGGGCTTCGCCGTTGTTTAATTAGATTTTTTAAAAAATCTGATACATAATGAAGCCAGCGATGGATTTTTTAAAAAAATATGATGAAATAAGGATAAAATCTCTATTTCGAACCCGCAGTGGCCATGGGAGGATCTTGGGCCACCGACAGCCACTCGACAGTCATCTGGTGGCCTCCCCACCGTCTTCTCCTCCCTTCTCCTCTCTCTCTATCTCTCTCTCTTCTCAGTCTCTCATGGAGGACCGTGGAGATCCGGAGTCTCGATGGCCCTCCAGCGGCCTCGGTGGGCCACCACTGGCCTTCCCCTCTCTTTGCCTTCCCTCCTCTCTTCCTCTCTTTCCTTCTTTCTTGCTTCGTTTTCGTCAGAGTTCTGAATTGCATGCCCGAACTGTAGCGGTTAGCCATTGGTATGGTTTCGCACACCCCGAACCATTCGGTTTAGGCCAATTCGATGAACCATCATTTGTGATCTTATAATTTTCAAATGGACATGAATTTTTAGGAGATTTCTCTAGCAACTTTATTCAAATGGCATTGGGACTCTTTGAATGAGATTAGTCAAAATAAATTTAGCAATCCTAGGACTCTTAGGTTGCATTTGACAGCTGGCAATCTATCCAGATTGCTGGCAATTTAAAATGGGCCCACCAGATTACTGTGTTTGGTATACTTTTTGGGTGGCAATCTAGATTATTTTGGCAATTCAGGAGGTAATCTGGATTACCTTGGGTAATCTAGATTACCTCTTGTTTGGCAACGTTGCAAAAAAATTTTTGGACAAAATTCTCTCAAAAAAAAAAAAATCATACAAAATCTATCCCTCCACCTCTTTCCCCGATGGCTCCTCACCCTCCCTTTATTATATATAATAATATGATATAATATATTATAATATAATATACTATTATTATATTATTATTATATTTTTACAGTAACTATATTAAATTACAATAATATAGTATATGATAATATATTTTAATATATATTATATAAATCTTATTATATATAACAATAAATTATATTATATTATATTATAATTATATTACATTATATTATAATATTATAATATTATATTATATTATTACAATATTATATTACTATGTATTATGATATTATTATATATTATAATAATAAATATTATATTATATTAATATCTTATATTATTATATTATAGTATATAATATAATATTATTATATATAATAATATTGTATATTATATTATATTATAATAATTTATTACTATATTATCATATAATATTATATATTATATCAGTATATTGTAATATATATTATATCAATATTATTCTATATAACAATATATTAATTATATTGTTATATTATTATATCATAATATATTGTAATATATTAATATATAAATATTATAATATATTATAATAATATCTTTTATTAATATAACATAATATATAATATAATAATATTATATATAATAATATAGTATAATATATCATATTAAAATAATATATTATATTATAATAGTTTATTATAATATCATAATATAATATTATAATATACTATATTAAAATATATTATATATATTATATTATATTAAAAATATATTATATTATATTAATTATATTAATATCATTAATATTATATTACTATATATTATTATATTATTATTATAATAATTTATTGTTATATTATCATATAATATTATATATCGTATTAATATATTGTAATATATTAATATATTAATATTATAATATATTATAATAATATCTTTTATTAATATAACATAATATGTAATATATTATTATATATAATAATATAGTATAATATATTATATTATTATATTATTAAAATAATATAATGTAATATATTATGATAGTTTATTATAATATTATAATATAATATTATAATATATTATATTAAAATATATTATATTATATTATAATAATTATATAAATTTTATTATATATAGTAATATAATATAATATATTATTATTATTATTATAAGGTTAAGGGGATATTTTAGAAATCTGATTTTATATTACCAGTAATCTGATTGTCATATCAAACATGTCAATCAAGATTTTCAGTAATTTTACTACAATATTATTTACATGTACCAAACACAGTAATCAACATGACTGGCAATTTAATGGTGATAGTCTATCTTGAAGGCAATCCAGATTACCTTCCAAGATTTCTAAGCGATGCACCAAACGCAACCTTAATGGATATTATATTTAAAAATAATTAACATGCTTTTTATTTTAAGAAGATAAGAGAGGGGGAGGGGGCATCTCTCTCAATGCATCTCTCTCTTCACACAAGTGCTGGGCCCACTCTATCAAAAAAGGGGCAAAAGAAAAAAATCTCATGCATAGGCTTCAATCCACCTAATGATTGTCTTCTATAGCCCAGATTTGCTTTCCCGACACTGCTGAGTCTCTTTCCTAGCATGCCAAGCTGTGCATAGGTCCCACTACTACTTATTAAGATAACAAGAAAAGGCTTCAATCCTGGAGTCCGGCAATGTGTGGCCAAATCCAAGAGTTCTCATTATTAATAGATAAGATTATGGAAGTTTACTATAAGGAAAAGAAAAGATCTATTCATTGTTTAATGGAGAATAAGTATATGGTCTATCTGAATTCTGAAATTTTGCTAATTAAAATTGTTGTTTATTTAAGTGGATTATTAAGGCATTGCAGCATAGGTGGGAAAACAAGTTATGCAAATTGTTGTGAAGTGTTTGCATTCAGAAGTAACAGATCTAGTGTTTGGAAAATTGATGGAAGAACCATTAATCATTAATGATGGGTTATTAAACCTAATCACAAGTAGTTAGTTAAATTCCTCTGGTGGTATTTGACAGAATCCCCACCAAAAAGGAAGTGGTTGTTGGTTCATGAAAAGGAAACACGAGAGTAAAATCTTTTGCTTTTTGGTTGCTGTTTGAAGTAAATCAAAATTGTTGGGTCGGTTGAAGGATAATTGCAGAAGAGTTAGACATTTGATGACTAAAATTAGGGAAGGAGAGGCTTACAAATGGGTTGATGCCATAAAGAGATAAATTTGAGAGTCTAATGGTGACATTTCTGGAGATGAGTTTTCCTATCAATGTCGCTATTGACTTCATACTCAATGACTAAAGTACCATTACCTTTTCTTGTAATTTGTGAAGGATCAGTAAAATCACCTGATTTAGACGCTAAAAGGGATCCTCATGGTGCTATATGTGAACAGGTAAAAGGGAATATGTACTATAGCCTCTACTCTTCAGAGCATAGACAGTTTGTATGAGAGCTACGGAAAATAGAAACCACATGCTTATGGAAGAGAATTATTTTGGCTTTGCTTTAGGGTCAGATAGATGGATATATTGATAAAATAATAAATACGACCAAGGTTCAAGCAGTGTATGCCCATTAGATCGATGACAATTTAATAAGGATGATTACCTAGGCTTCATGCATAATGAGAGTGTATAAGTTGCTCGAAGGGAAGAATTGGAGAATTGTAAAATAGCATGAAATGATAGTGAAGAAGATTAAGAAATTGAAAGATTTCATTGAAACTGGTCATTTGGAAATTTTTCAAGAAGCTAATTATGGGTTCTTCTCTCAATCGGAACAATAGGGTTGTTATGTGTATTACTAAACTTGTTGAAGAGATGAAATAGAACCAAGGTCTATCTTTTTGATCAGAGGTTGAATTGATCATCAAAAGAAGAATTAGGCCAAAAATTAGGGTACATTCTGGGAAAATTAATCTTCCATGGAAGAGATGCAAATGAAATACTTTCATAGAAATTCTTGTAGAATCGAGAATGAAGTTTTCATTCTGTACATGCAAGGTCATGAATTAGTAACTACATCCAATTTTTGAAAAAGTCTCAATTGTTTCGAACTTTATATTTTTGGAATGGGATATTTACAGAATCCTTATTAATAGATCAAATCTTATCTCATGATATTTCCTTCAGATTCCTTTTTCTTATTCTTAAGGAAGCCCTCAAGAGGGCTTAGTTGATCATGATTTATGTTTAATCTTTCTTTTCTTTTTATTTATTTCGAGAAAGATATCATCCTTGACTATTGAGGACCTAGTCAATGCATTTTGTGTTGAGAATTTTATGTTTGACTTTTGAAGATTATTTGTTAGGGAGGTATATTTTCAAAATCTTTATCGTTGATTCCTCTTTGATATGCTGCCCTTGTTTATGAGGTTCTTGAAACAACAGGTATGATAACTTTTTTGTTTGGAGATAACATTCTCTATTCACAATTGTTGTAAACTTTAGTATTTTTTTTTTGATTGTGTCCTTTCCTCCTATTTTGTTAAATTCTAGCATATTTCCTGTTTTATTCTTATATTTTATAAGATTTGCATTATATATGTGACTTGGAACATCCATAGCTTTGCCTTTAGATTAAACTTCAAATACGAACAAGATAAAAGTGACAAACTATAGACTAGAAAGATCCACATCACTCTCTCTAGCTGTAATGCTTTTCTTTTGATCCCCCCCTATTTCTTATGTTTCTCTTTCGTGCTTTTCCCTTTGTTAATTTCTCTTTTCTTTCACTTCCATTTATCACTCTCCTTTATTTTATCATCATGGTGCTACATTGTTTTGTCCAATGGATTTTTCTTCAAAGACTCTACTAATATTTCTTTTTCGTTGTTCCCAATATTGAAAAAAAAAAACAAATCTTACTGTGATCTTATATGAGTTTCCATGTGATGAAGTTAAGCACTTGGATCGTGAGGTACAACTCACAATTTCTTTTATGATGATTCAAGCCAAGATTAGCTATCTTGGTACCGGATCCCGTACTGGTACCATCCTATTGTAGTATCATTATATAGTTCAGTATGGTACAAGATAGCATATCAAGTATTATTATGGTACAAGATAATGTACCGATATGGTGCATACATACGCACGTATCAGATAGTATGGGGTGGTATGGCAGACCATGATTCAAGCTCTCATCCAAGTAATTAGAGCATCAATGGAATCACTTGCAACCCTTGAATTATGAATGATTCAGATTTCATCACAAAATAAGTTTGTATTTGTTTTAAAATTATTTTATTAAATTATTTGGCTTTTAAGTAATTTAAAGATTAAGTTACATGGCCACCAAGTTAGTCTTTTTAAGCACTTGTCCATCAAGTTAGTTGGCCCACAAGTAACTTTTTCTCCGAGTTACCTTTTATTTTATTTATTTTATTTGGTTACTCAGTCTCTAAGTCAAGATAGGTTATAAATATATAGGAGAATAGACTTAAATAATGAATTGAGTGGTATGAGTTTGTATAATAGTGGAAGAATGTTGCTTCTTATCTCTCTCCCCTATCCCCATTCCTCTCTCTTCTCCCATTCATGCTCCTTTCTCTCTATTGTCTTCTTTTCTCTATGCTACTCTCTCTTATCTCTGTTTGCATGATTTTCCTCATTTGCTATGCCCATCTAAGCTTATTGCAGGCCATCTCCTAAGTTACCTTGGTAAGTTCAAAATTAGCCTTCTTGTTCCTTTGAGATTGTAGCTGTCTGGTTGAATTGATCTGTCAAATTGAAGGTCCGGCTTTGAGTAGATATAGCTCAAAAAGCAAAAAGAAAAATCTTGATTGTATCTACTTAATTTAGGTGCTTATCTTGTGCATTGGAACCAACATTGTTGGGTTATTGACTATTAAATCATACAGTGGTCACATTGACCCAGTTCCAAAACTGAGTGGCAGATTGTGCAGCTCTTGATGATTTTTTTTCGTAAAATAAAAATATAAAATAGTAAGATTCGAGGACTTAATCGTAGAGTAGATGGATGAAATATAATGAAACAATTACTTTGGAAACACTGGAAGTCTAGTTTCTAATTTCCACCTTAGTAATGCTATACTTAGCATATCTACTGAAATAAACATCATGTCTGGTTATTGAAGATACATAAAATCAATATAATTTGAGTTATTTTAGGAGAAGTAAAAGAATCATTTTTGCACAAATAATTGCGAGAATATGAAGATTTGCTTCTTATGCACCGTGAACTTCAACATGAAATTTTTTTTTGCTAGAATAAGGTAACAATATTGCTAGTGACATGCAAGCCTTTTCATGGCAAATGTGAAAACTAAAAGCTATAAAATCAAATAGACATTTTATTTGGTAATACATAGATAAGATGATCAAGTTGGATATCATGATTTGTGAGATCTAAAGATTCATAATATATGGTTCTAAATCCTGTGATTGTCCCTTTTTTTCTCTATGCAAGAATGAGATCCAAATTACTGAGGGGTATTTTGATCCAGATAGTGAGTTCTGGATGGCATCTACAAGCACATGCTACCACAAGCCATCCATAACTAATCAAGGATTGGAGGCAGTATGTTGCTGCCCGCGGAATTGAATCAATTTGATCATCAATTTGATATTGTTATATAGAGCTATTAGCCCTGCTATTATATGACAGAATAATTTTTTCCTTTATAGAGAAATGTTTAGTTAATTTTGTAAACTTGTGGTGCTGCCTGGCTATTCTTTTGTAACGACACAAGCTAGAAAGCTATTTGGTAACCATTTTTTTGGCTTAGTATTTCTATCCAAGTATAAAGCCTAGTAGTCCAACTCCTGGTATCTTAGGGTACTTTTGTGTTAGAGTATTGTTTAACAAATGCTTTAGAGGATTTAAATTGCACAACTGATTGCAAGGATCTCTAAGAAGTTGCAGTACCACAGATCGTTGATCATGGTTTGTAGGAACAAATAGGTGTATCGGTATTTTGTTTTCCTCATATTTCATTGAGCTTATAAGCCTATAATTCATAAAATTTAAACTATTAGAACTGATTTTGGAAGACTCCAGCCCTTTAGGTATAAAGTTATTATTTGAGGCTTATTAGAAGGAAAACTTGCTAATGTAGTAGTGTAGAGATGCCAATTTCTCTCTTCATACAGCATATGACGCTTGTGGCTCTACTGTGTTCATATCTTCAATGGAAACCTCCAGTGAAGTGAATGCTGATTATAGCCTTCTAGGAGGATTTTTCAAATTCTCTGTGAAAACAAACGTGTTGTTCTTCCACATCCTTGATGTAATCTTGTAATTTTGGGGAACTTGTTATTATCTGGTTGAAGCCTTACCAATCCTATCAATTTTTCTCTTGCAAGAGCATTAGTAGTGCACTATGCCAAATAAAGACTTTGTCCAGGATCAACTTTAAATGTTGCTTGATCCCTGTGTAGACTTCTTCTCAATGATGCTGTACCTTGGCTTGTGCATCAAGGAGAGTGTAATGACCCAGGACCTCACCCAAAAAAAGACTAGCTAGAAAGCATTATTTAGGTTCTCTGGCCTTGCATAAGTGTCCGAGATCTACCAACTGCATAGCTGATGTGAGACTAATCACATACTTGTGCAGGTCCTCGCATACTCCCACCATTTAAGTTCCAGTGTCCTTGCCAGACTAAAGATCTAAATGCACTCAGATTCAATCACAAACATCACAATTGACCTATGATCATTTCCAAAAGGGCTCATGCTGCAACGTCCTTTGGTCCACATGGGCGATGGGCCAGGCATGGTATAATACCATTGGCAACGATCTAGGAGCTCACATAAAAAGGTTTATCAAGAAGCTGTTATTTGGGTTTCTTGGTCTTGAATAATCACTCAAGGTTTGCCTAGTGCATAGCTGATGTGGGACTAAATATATGCTTGCATGGATCCTCACATGGAACCTTTCAAAATTGAAAAATATAAAGATTAACTTCAAGCTTTTACTTGAAGAGGCTATTATGATTAGAGTAGGAAAGATATCTTAATTCTTCGAAACCTTGATATCCAAGATATCGATGTGATGAAGACCGTAGGACTTGAGAGTTTTGGAGCTGCTCTTTACCCCTTTCATCATGGAAAGTCTCTTCCAATGGAACAAATCAATTGAAGGCCCCCCACATTGCAAACCTTTAGATTCTTTTGCATAATGTCATTTCATCTTGCATAGGTTCTCGGTGCTCCAGTTTTATAGGGTTAGGATTATAAATATATATGGATTATTTAATTGAACTTGCAGTACTTATATCTAATTAATGCTTGAAGTATATTCAACTAATGATGTGAATTGAGACTAAGATTTGAGGGGGTGTTTGGTTGGGGGGAGTTGGAGCCTAGAATGGGAATGAAAATGGGCGACTCCCATTTCAACTGTTCGGTTGGGGGGAGTTTCATTCTGATTCCGATTCAATAGTCTAAACCCCCTAAAACCCAATTCCGACTCTCCCCTAAGGATTCAAATCTCCATTCCAATATCGATTCCAGTCACAAACCAATTGCTTCGGGGGATATGTCCATTCCAATTTTTATTTCAATCCATTCCGATTTCAATTTTGATTCCGGACGTGAGCCAAACAACCCCTGAGAGTTGGGAATGAATCCTGAGTATTGATCTTGTTATTTGCCAAAGAACTGCTAAATCAAATATATTCATTATTTGTGTCAGTAAGATTGTTATGTTCTTTTACCTTTCCAAGTAAATGGAAACAAAGGATGGATCTTCTCTCTCATGCTTCTTCAAGTTGTCTCCTGCTATGAGTTGTCATTATGGTGCTTGCACTGATATAGATTTCTTTTGTTACAATTCTTCCATCATATAAGTTCCATTTGCTTACTCAATCATTAGACACATTAACCCAAAATAAATGTCCATCACTTTACTGGTACTTCTATAAACCGTACTTAGAAATACTGAGTACCATTTTCGTAGAACTGAAATCTTGAGCCCCCATGATGAATGCCCTTGGAGAGGGTATTAGGGTTGTATAGGCTTTTGCCCATTTCCATTGTTATTTTCCAGCTGTGGGCAAATTGAATCAAAAGGAGAGCCCGTCCGTGATACTCTGCAACATGCCCATCAGGGATTGACTGCTCATTTATCCGGTTATACGTCAGTGATCCAATCAATAGCCCAGTATGACCATAGTTATTTATCAATTTCTTGTAGAAGAAAAAAGAAAAACAGATAATGAGAAAATCTTCACCGACAGGCATTTTGTTTCTTCTATGCCACAACAGAAGCAGGTAATTCTCTCCCATAATGTACCTTTCAGCATCCTCTTAGAGAAACTAACCGAGTGGCTGATTGGTTAGCTGGAACTGGGGTAGTGGTGGATGACTCGTATATTTAGCATCCTTGTGAAGTTTGACCTGTAGAGTAACGGGTTCTTATTAACGATGCTTTCTGAGAACTGCTTGTTTAATTTCCTTCTCTCTTCTGTAACATTGGTGCTAATTGCTGTATGTTCTTTCCCTTTTCGAGAATTGAAGCTGTATCTATATTTGTTTAGTATTTCATTTTGTGGGTATATTCTGTCTCTAATCACAGGTATTGCCGTACCTACTAAAGCAGTTAGCAGAGTTCATTGTTCTGCAGCCGAAAGATGGCCAAAATGTGCTGCTTGATGAGCTGTACTCCAAAGTTGCTGAGTCAGATGATGTCACGCGGAAACCAGTTCTGGTCTCGTGGCTACACTCACTCTCCTATTTATGCTCTCCAACAAAATCTACTGTCAAAGATGGCAATGCAGAAGTTGGCATTAGTTCCAGTTCTGATGGTTTAAGCTTAAATAGGACCACTGCACGTCTGTGACGTTTTGTTCATCATGCTTATATAAGTAAAATTTGCATCGTTTATATAATTATCAAAATAATTACAGAAGGCTGCTGAGTCGGACTACGAGGAGACCGGTTCTGATCTTCGTGGCCATGGTTGCGGCTATTTATGCTTGCTGACAAAATCCACTTTGAAAGGTGCAGCGCTGAAATTAGCATTAGTTCCGATGCTGATGGTGTATTTGGAAACACAGATACAATTAGGGTTGGACACGGGTTAGATTCGATCGGATTGAGACAAAAATTTTATCTGATTGAGTCTAATTGAATAGAAGAAAATTTAATCCACCGTCGATTGTTTATCATGTATAAATTGTCTGAAATTGAAGTGAACGATTTGTAGCGGATTTGGATAGGTTGTATCGGTTTGGATTTTAATATAGTTTAATATTGATTTTAAGTCCAATATTGATCTATTTAAATTTTTTTATTTATTTTTTATTAATTTAATATAAAAAAATTTAAATTTTTTAAATTATAAATTATAAATTTATTTTTGAATTTATGTAAAATAAAATAAAAAAAATTTGTTCATTTGAAAGCAATTACATTTGAAAGCTTTTATTTGAGAATTGTTTCAAATTGATGTGCTTTCATCATCAATTTAATATTAATATTTTTATGAATCAAAATAGATAATATCGTATTTTTTGGAATGAAATATTAAAATCTAAATGGTATTGTCTCAAAATAAAAATAAGTTTGTGAAATACTATATCACATCAATTAGGTTCAATTTTATACGGTTTAAAATGTAGGAATTGAATCTAATCGTAAATAATATATTTTTTATAAATTTTAATTTAATTTTTCAATCAATCGAAATAGATATTTATTGGATCAAATTAGGTGGGTTTCTTGGTTTCGATTATTTGCTTAGCTCCAGATACAATACTGTCCTTGGGCAGCAGCACTGGAGGGAGAACTGGAAGGATTATTAGGACGAGGGACTTCAGTTTATTGTGAAAACTAAGCAACAGGTGCACAGGGTTGGGACTTGAGTTCATTGGCATCTTCCTCCTGGGTATATGATAATCATCTTTGATCAATATAGCTTTCATTTGCCAAAATGAAGGATGGTTACCGCATGTGAAGGCTGTCATTGAAAATCTGCTATATCCTTGTACCATGGTGCAGATAGAAATGGACTTGATTAGGCTTAAACAAGGACATTATGAAGTTTGGCTTGTAAACTAATATGTGAACTACTGTTGGATTACTTGATCCTGTGATTGGCCTATCAAAATAAGTCAGACGCTGATCTCAAGTTACCAAACTATATTGCATTCACAGAGAATAAACTGCTTCAGCATATAGGTTGGCAAACGTTGAGACGTCTTTGTGGAGGCTAGTTGCAGTAGAACGGGAATCAGCTTTTATTTCAGAGCTTAGTTTGCTTGTACAAAGGGACCTCAGAAGAAGTATCTATTGAAGCAAAAATTAAGTACCTCAAATTTTTGGCCGACTGACTGAGAAGAAAAAAAATATAAAATAAAATAATAATACAAGCCTCCAAATTCACATTCAATCATATTCCTTTTAGCTATTAAATTGAGATCTGTATATGATCTGACAACAATAGTAAACCAAATACATAGATTGATATAAAAGGCCAACCAGATCAGAGCCATACACTGTAATTATACCGGTCAAGAAAGCAGTCTACGACATTGTAATATCACATTCCAGTGCCTCTCTTGCGTTCACATTCCCTTCGGCCTCAGGAGGCGTTTGGATGCAGGATATATTAGCTCCTGTTTTACTTCCGGCCCCAATTATGCTTTTGATGAATAATTAGAAGGGAAATTCTTTATGCACCATGGGTAGTGTAGAAAATCTGACGTGGGGTGTATTATTTTATGTGATTGGTTTACGTAGCCATCGTTTTCCAACGTACATTTAATGCCTATAGTTTCGCTTTTTCGTTTAAAAATTTTGAATGACAAAAATACTCTTATTTTTTGAAAAAAACTGTGACATCTTATGTCTATATTATAACATCCTGTGTGTTGCCTAGATGTGGAGCCCAAGAGGAGGGGTGAATTGGGTCATTTTAAAATTTTTAAGATTAGTGCTCTTAAGTAATGTGCTAAGGTGATGAGTGGAGTGAGTTGATTTGCAATGAAAATGAAATCAAACACAAAAGATAGGTAAGCAAGTATAAAATACAAAGAACAAGTAAAAAGATACAAGCACAACAAATACAAAGAATTTATAGTGGTTCGGTGCCAGCCTTTCACCTACATCCACTCTCCAAGTCCCTACTTGAGAATTCAATCCATTAAAAGATTACAAAGATATAATACGTCAAACGACTTCGACCCTTGCTATCCAAGCAAGAACACTTATTTTTCGAGTACAAGCCAACCTTCAACACTCTGATTTCAGATTTGGATCAACCTATCCGAGTTTTAGAACCCCCCAAAACTTCAAAACCTAAATACAATGTGAGAAAAATAGGGTACAGAAATTTCAGCACAAAATCTCCTTAAATGAACACAATAAATATAATAGAAATACAATACTTAAGGGAAAGAAGTTTTTGCTGAATACCCTCAATGAATTGCACACTTAATTGCAGCTGGAGAGTGGTTAGTGAGCTGATTGAATACTTATTTTCTTCTCTTTTAGAGATTTTTGAACTTTTCTCGGATGTGAGCTTTGAATGCTTGCAAACTTATGATTTTCCACTTCAAGAGAGCATTTATAATCACCATTTGCATTTGAGAATGTCTTAGTATCAGTTTAGAGCCGTTGGAGAGTGTTTAATGCGCATTAAATGCACAAAAAATGGACTGAAAACTAGCCGTTACGAAGCTCGTCAAGAATGAGTCGTCCCATTGTGACTGGGAAGTCCCATGAGCCGCCTCATTTGGCCAGTCTAAAAATCAAACTTTTTATTTTGGTCTCAGGTCTCAAGGGTCGTCCCAGGTGAGTCGTCCCACTATATGGATCGTCTCAAGTGGGTCATCCCACTGCATGCCATATGTTAAAATGAAGCATGCCGGCTGCCCAATGAAAGGAGATGACCCAGATGGGTCGTCCCATTTTATGCCAATTCAGTTTTTCATATATTTAAGGTCGAAACTTACCAGAACACTTCCAAATACTCTCAAATGATTTTAAATCAATTGGACACTCTCAAAAGGCTTCGAAAACTTCTCCAACTTATAGAAACTTCAACTTTGGCACACTTGATGAAGCTTTTCAAATCCAATCTTTTGGACTATCTAAAATATCACAAAAATATTCTCCAAAGATAAAAAACTCATTAGTAGTCTCCTCAAATGGTTTGCGATCATCAAAATCAATTCTTGAAGCAACAATCTCTTCCTTTTTTATGATGACAAAATATTTGAGTGTTTATAAAATAAATCCTTAAAGCTCAAGAATTTTGGATTTGTGAAGCACTTATAGGAATATGCCAAAGATTAAGCATGAAGAAATATGAGATACATATTTTTAGCAATTTTAATGTTTCAATTTATTTTGTTGAAGCTCATTTGAGAAGGTATCATAGTTTTTCTGAAGATTATTTTTAATCAGCCAAAATCCTCTCCTTTCTTGTATGAAATAGATAAAAATAATCATTTTGATCATTTGAAAAAGATCTCCCTCTTTTTTTATATAAAGAGTGTTCAATTTGTAAAATTTTTCTCATTGAAGCAAAGATGGTTTATAAAAGAATTTTGTTCTTCTCTTCCTTATTTCTAATATCAGAGCAATAAATGTGAAAGGAATGTTTCTTTTTCTTTTTCTCATTTTGATATCAAAGCAAGGATGAAACCATTAGAGCAAGAATTAAAAGAGAAAAAATTAGAGCATTTGATAAAATCAAAAGCGGATGTATCGAGGTATTTTGATATCAATGCAAAAATAAAATTATCAGAGCATTCGAGAAAAATAGATGTATCAGAGTAATTTTCAAAAAGTATCAAAATGAAGGTAAAAACAGATGTATCAGAGTAAAAAAAAAATAAGCGAATCAGTGTAAAATATTGTATCAGAGCAAAAAATTTAAAAGAGCAAAATAAATTTAAAAAGTTTAAATAGACAATATTCAGATAGATAATACACTACTTTCTCTTCCTTTTTGACATCATCAAAAAATGAACTAGAGAGAGTAAGATTTTTTATGATTGCATATCAGGTATAAAAGCAATAGTGCAGTCATCCAAATGTAACAATCATTTATTTATTCATTCATCCAAAAAGAATAGAAATAAGCCATATAAAATGATAATAATCTCATTCATTAATTACAACAAAAAGAGAGGTTACAAGAGTCATAATATATATCCATGAGCATAAGACTCTCACACATTTAGCTACTAAAATAAAATTCAATAACAAAGTAACCTAAAAAGTCTAGTACAAAATGATCAGATCAGTGAGAATAGGCATCGAGTGCAAGATAGGTAAGAGATGATCAGCCTCATCTTCGATCGAAGAGTCTGATCTGAGAGGAAGATATCGGAGGACGAAAAGCAATGGGCTGGACAAAGGCTGGCTCACTAGATGCAGAGGGTCTGGACAGAAGCTGAGTCCTAATAGCATCAAGCTGAGATAAGATCCCCCTCACAGAAACTCAGAGCCCATCAAGATCAGAAAAGACGAAGTCCCTGGAGTCTCTGACATCTGCTCGAATCAGCTCAAGAGAAGAATGAAGCTGGCTGTGGAGTCTTTCTATCTCTCGATCTAAATTATCCAACTGAGATGAAGTGGTAGTCGAAGTGCTCACTCCTCCTGATAGAGAATCTAAAATCCATCTGATCTCCCTCTCAATATCAAAAATCCTGCCATTGAACTTGAGTAGGGAGCTCTCTACACTCTCCAGTTTAGTACTCAGATCAGATAAGAGCTCCATCAATGAAGATATATGTGGCATGACAGAAAAGTCAGAAGAAGGATCAGAGAAAGAACTCAGTGGAGCCTGGCGATACTGCTGCTGTTGCTGCTACACCTGCTGGAGAATCTGCTCCTGATACTGCTGAAACTGATGAAGCTGCTGAAGAATCTGATCCTAGAACCGCTGCTACTGAACAAATAGAATCCTTGCCACTCTCTCAGCCAACAATCCCATATCATCATCCTTCAAACTAAAAGATGGCATGGTACGGCTCGATGGGGGTACTCTGACTGAAGATCTTGCCTCAGGCTCCGATACAAGGTGATCAACTAGACTCTGTCTGGGCACAGATGGTGAAGATGGACCCTCTCCCTCAGCATGCTCCTCCTCCTCATCATCCTCCTCATCGACTGCAGCTGCACGGCCTTTGGTCCAACGGCCATCTACTCTGACAAACCTCATATGCCGAAGGGAGTGGTTATTATAGGTGTCAGTGTTTGACAATCTACAAACAATCTCTTCCTCAAAGCTCACTCTAGACTCCCTAAAAATCACAGAAAAAGCCATACCATATGGCAAGAGCGCCTTGGATCTGTTCAAGGCCTCCCTCATGGCATCGATCATCAAAAAGGCAGATTCAGGGGAGTCTCGGAGATAACATGGTGCATCAAGCAAATATCCCTACTAGTCATCAAATCATATCTTCTTCCTTTGGGGAAGAAAATCCTAGACCCCATGTGGTGGAGCAACCTCATTTCCACACTCAGATCTTTGGCTTCAATTTTCAGAAATCCTTCTACATCCTCTCTTCCAAGGATAGTCCTGAATCTAATTTTCTTTTTGAGAAGCTCATCTAGGCAACTACCCTTATAAGGCATCTGAAGGAGTCTACCTAGTCTAGGTGCATTCAGAATAATTTGGACACCCTTCACCATAGACCTCAAAACTCCATCAGAGAAGACTAAATTTGAATAAAATTTTTTAACAAGATCAATATAAACCAGCTCAGATAAATTTAGGAAAAATCTCCATCCTTGCTTAATTAATTTCTCTCCAATTGAAAAACCATCACTCCTCAAAAATCGAAAATCCACATTTCTTCCCAAAGCTACTTTTCTTACAGATAGAGGGGTCTTACTTGGTGTAACTGGTGGAGAAGCTTGGGTTGATGCTTGAGCTGCCTTCTTCCTCCGTTTCTCAGCCTCTAAAGACCTTACAGACTTCCTTCTCTGCGGCAATCTCATTTTGGGGGCCATTGTCCTAAGGAGAGGAGAGAAATCGGTCAAGAGGATAGAGAGGGATGAGAGATAAAAGGAAATGAAGAGGAGAAGAGGGTTTAGGAGAGTTTCTCATGGATTTTGTGGGTTAAGGTTTCCAATTTGGTGGAGAGCAAGAGAATAAGCTGTGAGAGAGAGAGCTTAAGGGTTTCAGATGAAAATCTAAGATTTTGATGTGGTTAACGGGGATGGATTTGTGGTTGGTGGAGAGTTAGAGGAAGAGTTTTTGGTTTGGGATGAGAAGAAGAGGAAGAAGCATAGTAATTGAGTCGCCCCCACTTAGCTTTTAAGAGAGAAGTTTAAATGGATCGGTTCACATGAAATCTGTTTGCCCAATCAATTAGGACGTCCCACATGGATCGTCCCATCCAGAAAAGATTCAGACGATGAGAAAAATATTTAAAAATAAAAAAACTTAAGAAAAAAATTTGAAATGGATCATATCGAGTTGAGATGATCATGAAAAGTACAGATAAATTTTGGTATAATTTATGATTAAATATTTCAATGAAAAAATCCGAGAAGGTATCTAAATAGCACTGAAGATTTTTTAATTATCTTAAAAAAATCTCAAAAAAAGATAGATGGCTCCTAAAATTAAGATAATGAAGTTAAAAAATTTTAGAAAGATTTTGGAAGTAAAATTATGATTGAAGTTCAAGCAGAAGGGTCTAAGATGCTCAATTTTCTTCTAATTTTATAAAATTTATTTTCATTTAGTGCTTTGATGAAAATATTAGCTAGTTATTTTTTAATATTTATGTATTCAAATGTTATATCATTATTTTGAATATGTTCTCTTATGAAATGATGTCTAATTTCAATATGTTTTGACCTAGAGTATTGGATTGGATTTTTGATCAAATTGATGGCACTAGTATTATTACATCTTATGGGGATATTTTTAAGTTCAATACTAAAATCTATGAGTTGTTGCTTAATCCACAGGATTTGAGCATAGCAACTTCTGACTGTAATATATTCGACCTCAGCCATAGACAATGATATCGAATTTTGCTTCTTGCTAAACCAAGAGATTAAGTTTACTCCTAGAAATTGGCAAGTTTTACTAATACCTTTTCTATCTAGTTTACATCTAGCAAAGTCTACATCTGAGTAACCTATTAAGGTTATAGAAAATTATTTTGAGAACCAAAGTCCTAGATTTTGTATTCCCTTTAAGTATCTAAAAATTTTCTTAACAGCATTTAAGTGAGATTCCTTAGAATTTGACTGATACCTAGCACACATGCATACACTAAATATTATATTAGGTCTACTAGCAATAAGATATAATAAAGAGCCTATCATGCCTCTATAGAGCTTTGAATCAATATTTTTACTATGTTCATTTTTTTTCTAATTTACAAAAAGAAGTCATAGGTGTACTTATAATTTTTGAGCTCTCCATTCAAAATTTCTTTAATAGTTCTCTTATGTATTTACTTTGGATAATGGAGATCCCCTCCTTTATTTGCTTAATCTGAAGTTCGAAGAAGAAAGTGAGTTCTCCCATCATGCTCATCTCGAACTTTCTCTGCATGAGCTTGGCAAACTTTTGGCATAAATTTTTATTAGTAGATTCAAATATAATGTCATCAACATATATCTGTATAACTAAATTTTTTTTATCTTTTCTTTTTATAAATAGAGTTGTATCAATTTTTTCTTTTAAAAAATTATTTTCTAATAAAAACTTACTTAATCTTTCATACCAAGTTCTAGGAGCTTGTTTTAAACCATATAATGCTTTGTTTAACTTAAATATATGATCTGAAAATTTATGACTTTTAAAATCTGGAGGTTGTTCTACATATACTTCTTCAGCAATATAACCATTTAGAAAAATACTCTTAACATCCATTTGAAATAATTTAAAGTTCATAAAATAAGCAAAAGCAAATAGCATTCTTATTGCTTCTAGTCTAGCAACAGGAGCAAATATTTCATCAAAATCAATTTCTTCTTATTGATTGTATCCTTTAGTAATTAATCTTACTTTATTTCTTATTACATTTTCATCTTCATCTAATTTGTTCCTATATACCCATTTAGTTCCTATTATGGAGTGATTTTTAGGTCTAGCAACTAGTGTCCATACATTGTTTCTTTCAAATTGGTTTAGCTCTTCTTGCATGGTAATTATCTAGTTATGATCTTTTTCAGTTTCATCTATTATTTTAGGTTCTAGATGTGAAACAAAAGCTACATAATTACAAACACCTCTAAGAGAGGATTTAGTTCTTACTCCTTGTGTCGGATTGTCAATTATTAATTCTTTGGGTTGATTATGGATATATCTCTATTCTCTTAGAAGATTACCTGTATCTTGAGGTTGTTCTTGAATGTTCTGATCATTGATGCTTTCATCCTCATATTTTTTATCTAATTGATCTTTGTTTCGCTTATCTGAGTCATTGATGGTGAGCTCTTTCATTCCATCTTCTATGATACCTACATCATCAGTACCCTCTTTCTTCTTTGATGGAAGATCATTAGTTTCATAAAAAATTACATGAATTGACTCTTTCACTACTAGTGTTCTTTTATTAAATACTCTAAAGGCTTTGCTAGAAGTGGAATAGCCAAGAAAGATAGCTTAATCAGATTTAGTATCAAATTTGCCTAAGCTATCTTTGCCATTATTTAAGACAAAACACCGGCAACCAAAAATATGAAAATAACCTATATTAGGTTTTCTACCTTTCCATAACTCATAAGATTTTTTTTTTAAAATGGTCTTATTAAAGTACAGTTTAAAATATAACATGCTATGTTAATTACCTCTGTCCAAAAATATTTTAGGAGTTTGCTTTCACATAGTATGGCACGGGCTATTTTTTCTAGGATTCTATTTTTTTTCTCTATAACTCCATTTTGTTATAGTGTTCTAGGTGCTGAAAAATTATGATCTATACCTTTTTCATCATAAAATTTTTTAAAATATTTATTTTCAAATTCAGTGCCATGGTCACTATAAATTGAAATAATTGATAAATCTTTTTTCATTCGAAACTTTTTGACAAAACTTAGAGAATACTGAAAATACTTTATTCTTAGATGCTAAAAATAAAATCCAAGTGAAACGTAAAAAATCATCAATAATTATAAAATCATATCTTTTACCTCCTAGATTAGTTGTTCTTGTAGGACCAAATAAATCCATATGTAAGAGTTCTAAAGATTTAGAAGTTGAAATAATGTTCTTAAATTTAAAAGAAACTCTTGTTTGTTTACCTAATTGACATGCATCCTAAATTTTGTCTTTGTCAAAATTAATTTTTGACAAATCAAAAATCAAATATTTTTAAATAATTTTAGAAGGTATGTATATACTAATATGTGCAAGCCTATGGTACCAAAGCCAACTAGTCATTAATTTTAGCATTCATAGCCACAAGACATTGCATATTTTGTATGAAGAGATTATCCAAATCAACCATATATATATTGCCATGTCTATGTCCAATAAATCTAGTGCTAACATCAGAGGGACTAGTTACAATGCATATAGATGATTCAAAAACTACTTTGTAACCTTTATCACATAATTGACTAATACTTAAAAGATTATGCTTGAGACTATCTACAAATAGTACATTTTCAATACAAGTGGAGGGAGTGATACCAATGTTATCAATGTTGATGATCTTCTCTTTGCCATTATCTTCAAAGGTGACCATCTCTCCATTCTTAGCTTTCAATGTGATAAATTGAGATTCATCACCAATCATATATCTTGAGCATCCACTATCAAGATATCACTTTCATTTTATTGCTTAGGATGCAAGACACATCTGCACATATGAAATCAAGTTTTAACCTTTGGTACCCAAGCTAGCTTGGGTCTTTTGGGGTTAGTCACAATGATTCCTTTTGAAATCCATATTTTCTTAATATTTCTATCACTAAATTTATTTGATAAACATGAATAAGCTTTGTGACCTACTTTGTCACATTTAAAATAAGTAATATTTGATAATTTTCTTATGAATGTGTTGATAAAAATATTTTTCAAAATTTTTATTTTCTAAGAGTGTTATAGTCAAGTTTGGCTTTATTATATACAGCCTTTTGATTATCAATGATCATCTAAAGTTTATTTGAATTTAATATAAATCTATCAACTATAGGTTTTAACTTGGTTACCTCTTCCTTTAGTTTTTGATTTTTTTTTACAAGAATTTTATTTTGGCTTGAAAATTTATCTTTTACTTTTAATAGAAACTGATTCTTTAATTTTAATTTTTTATTTTTGCTATCAACTTCTTCTTTTTCTTTAGATAATATTTAGTTTCTTAATTTTAGATTTTTATTTTTTAGTCTCAATTCTTTTAGATCATCCAAAAGTTTATAGAAAGCTTCTAGCAGTTCATCATAAAAAAAATTTATTTTGAGTTTCGGAGGTTATCTCATTTTCATGTGCCATAAGGCACAAGTTGGCTTCTTTGTGAGATTCTTCATCTATGATGGAGTCATCACTGTCGCTCCATGTAGCCATCATAGCCTTTTTCTTTTTGAATTTTGACTTGAGAGCGATAGTCTTCTTTCTTCTAGTCTCCTCCTTAGAGTATTGCTTCATGGTCAGTTTGTGAGTCATGAGGGATCCAAGAAGCTCCTCCAATGGTAGAATCTTTAAATCCTTGGCTTCTTGGATTGCAGTGACCTTTTCCTCCCGTGATCTTGGTAAAGATCTGAGCACCTTTTTCATAAGATCACTGTTAGAATAATATTTGTCAAGACTTTTCAAACCGTTTATGATGTCAGTGAAACAGATGAATATTTGAGTTATTGACTCTTCAGATTTGATTTTAAATACTTCATAGTTATGCACAAGCATATTAATTTTAGATTCTTTAACTTAGTTTGTACCTTCATGTGTGATTTCTAACCTATCTCAAATTTTTTTAGTTCAATTGCAAGTAGAAATACGATTGAATTCATTTGTATCTAAAGCATAATATAAGATATTTATGGCTTTAGCATTGAGCTGAGCCATTTTTTTATCAAATTCATCCCATTCACCTTCTGATTTAGGGAGAGACACACCATCAATCAATTTAATGGGTGTGTATGGTCCATTTACTATGATACTTCACATATCATAGTCAAGTGCTTGAATAAAAATTCTTATCCGAGCTTTTCAATAGGTGTGGTTTGACCCATTAAAAAATGAAGATCGATTTATGGATTGCCCCTCGGTTAGGGATGTGCCAAATTGGGCTACCATAGACCTTTGGCTCTTGATGGTTAAATCAAGCAAGGACTAGAGCATTGGGCTCTGATACCACTTGTTGCCCAAATATGGAGCCTAAGAGGGGGGTGAATTGGGTCTTTTTAAAATTTTTAAGATTAGTGCTCTTAAGTAATGTGCTAAGGTGATGAGTGGAGTGAGTCGATTTGCAATGAAAATAAAATCAAACATAAAAGATAGGTAAGCAAGTATAAAATATAAAGAATAAATAAAGAAATATAAGCACAACAAACATAAAAAATTTATAGTGGTTCGGTGCCAATCTTACATCTACATCTACTCCCCAAGTTCCTACTTGAAAATTCAATCCACTAAAAGGATTACAAAGATACAACACATTGGACAACTCCGACCTTTGCTATACAAGCAAGAACACTTATTTGTCAGATACAAGCCAACCCTCAACACTCTGATTTCAGGTTCGGATCAATCTATTCGAGTTTTGAAACCCCCCAAAACTCAAAAACCTAAATACACTGTGAGAAAAATGGGGCACAAAAATTTTAGCACAAAATCTCCTTAAATAAACATAATAAATGTAATAAAAATATAATATTTAAGGAGAAGAAGCTTTTACTGAATACCCTCAATGAATTGCACACTTGATTACAGCTGGAGAGTGATTGGTGAGCTGATTGAATGCTTCTTTTCCTCTCTTTTTGAAATTTTAAACTTTTTTTTGATGTGAGCTTTGAATGCTTGCAAACTTGTGATTTTTTACTTCAAGAGAGTATTTATAATCATCATTTATACTTGAGAATATCTTAGTGTCAGTTTAGAACCGTTGGAGAGTGTTTAATATGCATTAAATACACCAAAAATAGACTGAAAACTAGTCATTATGAAGCTCGTCCAAAATGGGTCATCCCATATGGGTCGTCCCATGTGACTGGAAAGTCTCATGAGCCATCTCATTTGGTCCATCTGAAATTCAGACTTTCTATTTTGGTCTCAGGGTCTCAGGGATCATCTTAGGTGGGTCGTCCCACTGCATGGGTCGTCCCAAGTGGGTCTTTCCACTGCATGCCATGAGCCAAAATAAAGCGTGTCAGCTACCCAATGAAAGAGGATGACCCAGATGGGTCGTCCCATTTTATGCCAACCCAATTTTTTATGTATTTAAGATCCAAAACTTATCAGAACACTTTCAAACGCTCTCAAATGACTTCAAATCAATTGGACACTCTCAAAAAATTTTGAAAACTTCTCCAACTAGCAGAAACTTTAACTTTGACATACTTGATGAAGCTTTTCAAACTCAATCTTTTGGACTATCTGAAACATCATAAAAATATTTTTCAAAGATAAAAAACTCATTAGTAGTCCCATCAAATAGTTTGCGATCATCAAAATCAATTCTTGGAGCAACACTACATATAGGAAGTTATGATTTTAATGTAGGATGTCATAATATGCCACAGAATATCATAATTCTTTTCAAAGAATAGGGATATTTTCATCATTCAAAATTTTCAAATGAAAAAGTGAAACTACAAGTATTAAATACGCATTGAAAAGTGATTGGACAAAAATATCTCTTCTATATTATAACATCCTGAACTATATTATGATATCTTGCATGCAGAAAGTCATAATTTGATGTAGGATATCATAATATGCCATGGAATATCATAATTTTTTGTGATATATTATGATATTCTACGTGTAGAAAATTATAATGTACCACAGGATATCATAATATTTTCAAAGGATAGGGATATTTTTATCATGCAAAATTTTTAAACGAAAAAGTGAAACTGTATTGAAAAGTGATGGCAATATGGACCAATCACATAAAGCAGTATGCTTCACATCAGATTTTCTACACCTCCCGTGGTGCACAAAGAATTCCCTAGAATATCTTTTTTCTGAGCTGATTACATGGTTTGAGCATGGGGATAACTGAATTTCCTGACTAAATTTTTTTTCTTTTATTTGATTGGAGCTGTTGGTGCAGAATTCTGCTGATGCCGGAGAGGCTGGAGTCGAGGGGATCGTGGCCGCCATCGGGACCTATAAGAGAAGTCTAAACCAGAGTTGGGGGTGCTCTGGTAAGACCCTCCGACGCTCAAGTTAGTACTCTGCCTCAACAGAAATGGAGCACTCGAATGGAATTTTAGCAGAGTTTCGAGATAGAGTTTAGAGCTTAGAGAAAAATATATCTGGGGGTCTCTTTTATAGATGTTAGAGTGTAACTGATTGACAGCGACGTCTGTAACTACTTGGTAGTAGGCCGTTCGGGGCCACGCAGAGTTTGTTACGGAGAGTAGTGGCGTCAGTGGGCCGTTCAAGGCCACGTGGAGTTTGTTATGGACAGTGGAGTGGTGTCCGTTGTCGCGACTTGCCAGAGGGTGGTGGGGCCATGTGAAATCTATTACAAAGAATGGAGTGGTGTCCATTGTCGTGACTTACCGGAGAGTTCGGGCTGGATGGCTGAAGCTCGACTGGGATGTCTGGTTGAGCGGAATGACTCTCTGTCTCAGCAATCTAAGAGAAGCTTGGATGTTTTTGAGATTGCCGATGAGTCCACAGTTGTGGGGTGCCTTAGGTGCTGATGCTGCAAGCGGAAGTCATCTGCCATAGAAGCTCGGACGGAAACTTTCTGTTGGAGAAGTCCAGTAGGAGTCCGATTACTAGAGAAGTCCGTCTAAAATTTTTCTGATGTGGAAGCTCGTCTGAAGATTGTCCGTCGGAGAGGTCTGATTTCATGAGGAATCTGGCAGAAGGTCAACTGACAGAAGAGTTCGGATGGCACTGTGGAGGTTCGTCCGCTAGAGGAGTCTTGAGGATACTGTGGAAGGTCGAATGTTGGAGGAGTCCGAGATTCAATTCTGTTGTAGAAGTTCAGACGGAGTCCGACTCTTGTAGGAGTCTGAAAGGAGGCCACTTATTGTAGAAGCTCGAACGAAGATCGGTTGCCGTGGAAGTTCGGATGGAGACTTCTTATTGTAGAAGCTCGGATGAAATTCAGAAGGCAGTCGACCACCATAGAAGCTTGGATAGAGTCTGGTTACTGTAGAAGTCCCGCTGCTGGAGAAGCTCAATCATTGACGAAGTCTGAAAGATGTTCGGGGTAGAGATCCGGCTGGTAGAGCCCGTCTGTTGTAGAAGTTCGTCTGGGATCCATCCACTGTAGAAATTCGGATGGAGTTTGGCTCTTGTAGGAGCTCAAATGGAATTCGCTTGCAATTAAAAGTTCGGAGTAGAGTCGATCGTGGCTGGAAGAAGTCTGGAAGAGATTCAGAGAATGGCCGATCACTGTAGAAAATTGACTGATAGCGAAGCTCAGAGAGCATTTGGAGCAGTCCGGTAGATGAATGGAGGAGCTCATTATTGGAGAAGTCTGGATGGTACGATAGAAGTTCGTCCGTTGGAGGAATCTGGAGGACACTGTGGAAGGTTGACTGCTGGGAGAGTCCGGATGATATTATGGAAGCTCGGACGGTCGGAGAGGTTCCAAAAGATGCCGTACAAAGTTGGAAGTCGGAAGAGCCCTGGGAGGGTCGGTCTCTTACGAACTTCGGCTGGGGTTATTTTATACCCAACACCAGTCTCCCTACTTTTGAGTTTGAGTTTTGAAAGAAGGAAGTACAAAAAAATTTTTACAGCTGAAGTTGCCCTCCTCAATTTTCGTACTCGATTGTTTTCAGATATTTTGACATTTAGCGTGCTGGTGTTAGAATCTTTTCAAATCGAGGCGACCAAAAAATATTTTTTCAAAATTTTCACTGGAGCATTGCTCTAAGTACGATGCAATAACGATTCTATCATCTGTCAGCCGCCTTCAGCCACCTGCCATGGTGATTGGGACACGCGACGGTTGTAGATCGGTTAGAAGAGATCTGCAATCATTATTGCACTGAACCCTGTTGCATATTTAAACCCGTCTCCCTTTTTCAGGGGTTTCACTTTGCCTGAGAGTTTCTTCGGTCCCTTCTTCTTCCCGAGAGCTTCGTCCTCCTCCAGCATGTCCCTCTCAGTTTTAGGCGCTCTTCGGGTCGACCCCCATCACCCTTGCTGCCTTCCTGCATCTTTCAGACCAGCTTAGGTTAGTTCTGGTACCCCTCTCTTTCTTGTTCTTCTTCCATTTTTTATCCTTGGCATTCTACCCGTTCGATTTTCCACGAGCACCCTGTTTCTTATTTTTTTTCGATTTTTTCAGAATTTTTTAGGATTTTCACTTGATTCAAAATGTTCTCCCACACTTTCTCCTCTAGCAGTTCTAGGAGTTCGTCCGTTTCAGCCCCCAAAATCTTAGTTCTGTAGATGAACCTCGTCCGATCTTTGTAACAGACACCATTTCCAGCTTTCTGACTCCGGACGAACTCTCACTGATTAGAATTCAGTACGGGATTTCTTCGAAGTACGAGCTGGAGCTTTCCGGGTCAATTGGCCGGGCTAGCGCCCCTCCCCCCGGCTGTTTCTGTTTATACTAAGAAGCTTTTTGGGCTGGGCTTCGACTTTCGCTTCTTCCCTTTCTTCTTGATCTTTTTCTAGGCTGTGCCGAACTTCTTTCATTACAGATATGGATGCGGACGCAGTCCGGATGCTGGTCAAGGGTCTCAAGGCCCACAAAAGGAAAGGCGCCGCATCCTCGGGGGCGGCGAAGAGGGCAAGAGTAGAAGAGACTAGCCCGACCGTGCCTGCCCGTCGATGCCCCCTTCGACGTCGAGCTCGTAGTCCCCCGAGCCTCTCCAAGAAGCCCCCCGGTCGAGGTTTCCACTCCAGAGTCTCGCCCTGAGGAGGCGCCGGGGGCCAAAAGGAGGAGGAGAAAGAAGACGTTGGCTCGTAAGAGCTGCAGCAGCAGGGCTGCCATCGAGGGGGCCGACGGCTCCGAAGAGGATCCGGGGGAGAATCCCTTCAACAATAGGGATTTAATAAAAAGGTTGGTCGACGGATGCGTCCTGACTTCTCGACAGGCTTGGGCGGCACCTTCTCGGGCTCGTGGTGTGGAAAGTCACCACCGTGCTTTGCCTTGATCGCCCAGAGCCCGCGCTTGTGGTATATCTTCGATCGCGAGTACTTCTCGATCCCGCGGATGAGTTCGGAATTCTGGCTTGAAGCCCTCGATTTCCTTGGCGCCATGGAAAGCGAAGGAAGAGAGGAGGGGAAGAAACCTTAGAAATGGAGGAGGGACGGAGGCCGGAGAAGCAAAATCTTTTAAGGGGGACTAGAAGAAGAAGTTGAAAACTTAAAGCAATCCCTGATGATGGCTGGAACCGAGAGTTCGAAGTCAGAAGAAGCCGAACTTCCTTAGAGCTTTTTTTTACCTTTTGTTCTTCCATGTATTCTTTTCTTTTCTTATCGTTTTTTTTTGTTGGCCTTCAAAGGCTTTTGTAATGCATCCTTTACTAATGAAATAAAATGAAATTTTCTCATCACCTTATATACTATTGCTCTGAGTTATTGCTTATCAAACTTCTCTCATCCTTTGTCTTGTTTGATGTCGACGTTGTTTGAAGATTCTGGGTCATCGTCGTGCTGATTTGCCCTTTTTGTTCATGATCGAAGGTCTTTTCGAGGTCATTCGAGTTTGATGCTTCCTCCCGGTGCTCGAGCTTGGGGGTCCAAACTTCTCGTTATCTTGAGAAAGTCGATTTTCTCCAGCCAGTGTTGGGTTCCCTCTTAGAGACTGAGGATTTTTGATAAGAGTCTCCTTCCTCGTTGAGACGAGGTCCCTTGTGTCTTTGATGTAGTTCATTTTTTCTTTATCTCCGACGTAGTTCGTCGCTTTCCCTTTTTATCTCTCTTTTTTTTTTATGTTTGGGCGAGGGTTTTCCCTCTGCTCTTAGTGGGGTTGTAGGGATGTAGAGGAACCATTGAGGAGGCTTTTCTCCTCATCCGGTCTTGGACGATCAGATCTTCATTTGTGTCAGGATGAGGTTCTCCTCCTGTTTTCGACACAGTCAATTTCAGCTCTTGTTAGGATGAGATTTTTTTCCTATTCCTAATAGGACTGTGGGGGCACGTAAGGGCCGTTGCAAGGGCCTCTCCTCCCATTCGGTCTCTAAATAACCAGACTTTCGATCTTGCTCATGTTAGGATGAGGTTCTCCTCCTATTCCTAACATGGCTGTGGGGGCGCATAAGGATCGTGGCAAAGGCCTCTCTCCCCATCCGGTCTCTCAATAATCGGGCCTTCGACTTTGCTCATGTTAGGACGAGGTTCTCCTTCTATTTCTAATATGGCTGTGGGGGCACATAAGGGCCGTTGTGAGGGCCTCTCCCCCCATCCGATCTCTAAATAATCAGGCCTTCGACTTTGCTTATGTTAGGATGAGATTCTTCTCCTGTTCCTAACATGGCTGTGGGGGCGCATAAGGGCCGTTGCGAGGGCCTCTCCCCCCATCCGGTCTCTAAATAACCGGGCCTTTGACTTTGCTCATGTTAGGATGAGGTTCTTCTCCTGTTCCTAACATGCGTGATTTCGATTGTCTGAGGGAGCTACTTCCTGTCGTTATAAGCTCATGCCAAAAGAAAGGATATGTGAATATGAAATTTTTATTTAAGACAAAGTTATCGGTAATATATTTGTAGATTTTTCAAATTTCATGGTCGTGGAAGGTCTGCTCCTCTGAGTTCTTTTAGATAGTATGTTCTGGGCTGAACCACCTCTCTGACTTCATACGGGCCTTCCCAGTTCGGGGCAAGTTTCCCTTGGTTCTATGGTTGTGAAACAGTGGCTCGTCGAAGTACTAAGTCCCCCACTCTGAAGGCTTTGCTCTTGACCCGGGAGTTATAGTAGCGGGCCACTTTCTGCTTGTAGGCGGCCATCCGAACTTGAGCTGTCTCCCACTTTTCTTCTAACAAGTCGAGGTTGGCCTTGAGATCCTGTGAGTTGCGCTGCTCGTCGAATGCCATAACTCACTCCGATGGAAGCTTGAGTTCGATCGGGATCACGACTTCTGTTTCGAAGGCTAAGGCAAAGGGGGTCTCCCCTGTGAGCAGTCTTTGGGTAGTTCAGTATGCCCATAACACATGATAAAGCTCATTTGCCCAAGTTCCCTTTGCTTTTTCAAGTCTCACCTTGATTCCTTGCAACAGAGTCCTGTTAGTAACCTCGACTTGGCCGTTTGCTTACGGATGGGCTACTGATGTAAAGTTATGGGAGATATTTAAGTCCTCACAAAATTCAGCAAATCTTGCTCCAGCAAATTGTCATCCATTATCAGTAATGAGAGTTCTAGGTAAGCCAAACCTACAGACAATTGACTTTCAGACAAAGTCCTGCACTTTAGCTTCTATAATTTTTGCCAAAGGTTCAACTTTGACCCATTTCGTGAAGTAGTCAATGGCTACCAGGAGAAACTTTCGCTGCCCGGATGCCATGGGAAAAGGTCCGAGGATATCCATCTTCCATTGTGCAAATGGCCATAGGGCACTCAAGGATGTAAGTTCGGAGGCGGGTTGCCTTTGGATATTTGCATATCTCTGACACAGATCACACCTTCTGACATATTCGATGGAGTCGTGGTACATAGTAGGCCAGTAATAATCTTGTCGGAGCAGTTTGTGGGATAAAGATCTGGCCCCCAGGTGACTTCCACAGACTCCCTCATGTACCTCCCACAAGGCGAAGTCAGCTTCAGAAGGCTGGAGACATTTCAGGAGGGGCAAAGAGTATGACCTCTTGTACAGCTTGCCTTCATAAAGAATATATCGGGAGGCCTGGTTCCTAAGCTTTCGAGCTTCTTTTGCATCAGGAGGAAGAACCTCGTTCTTGAGGTATGCAACCAGTGGATCAATCTAGCTGGGTTCATGGCTGATCTCCATCACAAGCTGCGGTTCTTCCGTACTTGAGCACTTTAGAACTTCGAAGAAGACTTCTTTAGGCAGTTCAGTCGGAGCCAGTGTAGCCAACTTGGAGAGAAGGTCGGCCCTGGTATTTTCTGCTCTTGGAATCTACCTGATGTCAAAGTTGCCAAAGGCGGGGATGATCTCTTTTATCTTTTTGAGATATTTGGCCATACTGTCCTCCCAAGCTTCATAGTTTTCGTTGACTTATCCCACCACCAATTGAAAGTCACTGTAGACTTGGAGCCGATCTACTTCTAACTCTTTGGCGATCCTCAGTCCTGCAATCAGAGTTTCATATTCTGCTCCGTTATTTGTCGCAGAAAATTTAAAGTGTAGTACGTACTCCGCAATAATTCCTTCTGGATTGACCAAGATCAGACCCACGCCTGCATCTGACATGTTGGAGGAACCGTCCACATAGAGGGCCCAAAAATCATCAGGGAGATCTGTTTTTTCTTCAGGGGAGTTTGACTGAAGCCCTGAGTTATCAGCTTCACCTCATTCAAGTTTGGCCTCTTTCGGAATAGTGCACTCCACTATGAAGTCTGCTAATATCTGAACTTTAATCATCGATCGAGGTTGATAGTTGATATCGAATTTTGTGAGCTCGACTGTCCATTTCGCTATCCTTCCAGAAGCATCCGCTCGATGCAGAACCACCTTAATTGGCTGGTCGGTGAGCAGTGTTATGGTGTGCCCTTGAAAGTAAGGTCGGAGCCTTCGAGCTGCAATCAACAAGGCGTAAGTTAGTTTCTCTAACTTAGTATACCTGGTTTCGGTGTCTCTCAATACTCGACTTATGTAGTAGATCGGCCGTTGAATTTTTGCTTCTTCCTTAATCAGAACTATTACGAGAGCCACAGGGGAGATCGCTAGGTACAATAACAACTCCTCTCCGAATTCAGGCTTTGCCAATAGCGGAGGTGAGCTGAGGTAGTTCTTTAATTCTTCGAATGCTTGCTGACATTCAGTGGTCTAACAGAAGTTCTTCGACTGCTTGAGAGTCTGAAAGAAAGGCAGGCATCGTTCGACCGACCTTGAGACGAAGCGATTCAGAGCTGCTACTCTCCCAGTAAGGTGCTGAACTTCTTTTATTGACTTCGAGGCAGTCATTTTCTGGATGGCACGAATCTTTTTCGGATTTACTTTGATCCCGTGCACCGATACCATGAAGCCCAAGAATTTTCCTGAGGTTACTCCAAAAGCACACTTGGCCGGGTTCAACTTTATCTTATATTGTTGGAGGGTGCTGAAGGTCTCCTCAAGGTCAGTGACGTGGTTTATTGTGAATTTGCTTTTTACAAGCATATCATCTACGTAGACCTTCATGTTGCGGTCGATCTACTCTTTGAAGATCTTGCTCACCAACCGTTGATAGATCGCCCCTGCATTTTTAAGGCCAAAAGGTATGACCCTGTAACAATAAAGATCATGATTAGTAATAAAAGCAGTTTTTTCTTCATCCTCTGGTGCCATCCTGATTTGATTGTAATCGGAGAATGCATCCATGAAAGTGAGAAGCTCGTGGCCCGAGGTTGCATCCACTAATTGGTCAATTCTGGGCAGAGGATAACGGTCCTTCGAGCAGGCTTTGTTTAGCTTTTTGAAGTCTATGCACATCCTCCACTTGCCGTTCGCCTTCTTGACGAGAACCACATTGGAGACCCAGTTCGGGTAATTGACTTCTCTGATGAATCCGACTTTCAGGAGTTTATCAACTTCCTCAGCTATTGCCATTTGCCTTTCCGGTGCATGACTTTGGATTTTTTCCTTCATCGGTCGATGTTTGGGATCAACAGCTAGGCGGTATTCCATGACTTCCGCATCAATCCCTGGCATGTCCGTCGAAACCCAAGCGAAAATATCCGCATTCTTTTGTAGGAAACTGATGAGCTGTATCCGTACATTTTCTCCTAGGTTGGAGCCGATCTTCACCACATGCTCCTCATTCCCATCATTCAAAGGAATTGAGACAAGATCTTCAATTAGCTCACCCTGTTCTTTAGCAAAGTCATCGCGGGTGTCTAATCCATCAACCGGATAGGGATCAGACTGACCATTTCTTTGTAGGGCTATGTTATAGCAGTGTCTTGCTAGGACTTGATCTCCTTTGACCTCTCCGACCCTCTGGCTAGTAGAAAATTTCAACTTCAAATGGTAGGTCGATACCACAGCTCGGAGGGCGTTGAGGCTAGGTCGGCTGAGTATTGCGTTGTAGGCAGACGATGCCCTTACTACCAGAAAATCCACTTGCGCTCTTGATTGCTTCGGGTACCAACCTGTAACTACGGTTAAAGTTACTACACCTTCCACTGGCACAGCATCGCTAGTGAACCCTACCAACGGAGAGCTTATCGGCCCTAATCGACCATTCGGAATGGACACTCTCGAGAATGCATCGTAAAATAAAATATCGACCGAGCTTTCACTATCAACAAGAATGCGGCGTACATCATAGTCAGCAATATTTAAAGAAACTACAACCGTATTATTATGGGAGAATTAAATCTCCTTGGCATCTTCTTCAATAAAGATTATGGATTCTTCTGTCCTCTGCCGCTTGGATGGTCCGACCGATCCACTGGCTGCTCCCCGTCGGGGTCCTCCAGAGATGATGTTAATGATCCCGATTGGAGGCTGATCTTCAGGTTGTTCTTCCCTCCTTGGCAGCTCTGGCTGTGGTAGGGCCCTCGGCCGATCCTCCCTACCTTCAGGTTAGCGTCGGATAAATCTGTCGAGCCGATCTCGTCTGATGAGCTCCTCGATCTCATCTCAGAGCTGAATACACTCCTCCATGTCATGGTCGTGGTCACGATGATAGAGGCAGAACTTGTTAGGGTTGCACTTCCCGAGGTGTGTGGCATCCTTTCTGGCCTTGGTAGCTGCTCCCTGACCTCCATCAGCACTTGAGCTTTTGGAGCATTGAGAGGGGCGTAGCTGTGGAATCTTCTAGGGGGAGAGCTTCGTCGAACTCTGCAGTCCGGGCTCCTTTGCCTATGAGCTCGGGGAGGAGTTCGGACACGCTTGTGTCCGGGGGGAGTTCGAGAACGTGGCCGAGCTTCACTCTACCCTTTTTTAGCTGTGGGTTTGCTGGAATCATCCGCCTGCCGTTCCTTCGCGGCCTCCTTGTCCTTCAGCTTGAAGGCTTCCTCTGCTTGGGCATATCCTTCGGCCCGAGCCAGCAAATCAGCGAAGTCCCTGGATACTTCTTTTCCAAGAAAAATAGAAGATCGTTCTTTTGAAGATCGCTCTTCAGGGCGGCCATTGCAACCAATTGGTCCAAGTTTCGGACCTCCAATGCGGCGGTGTCAAATCGGTTGACATAGGTTCGGATGGATTCTCCCTCCTTTTGCTTGATGTTGATAAGGGACTCCGAACCTCTCCGGAGATGCCGACTACTGACGAAATGAGCCGCAAACTGATGGCTCATCTGATCGAAGGAGAAGATAGTATCCGACTTCAGTGTCGAGTATCAATTTCTTGCTGCTCCCTTTAAGGTAGATGGAAAAGCTCGGCATAGGATGGCGTCTGGCATGCCATGGAGCAGTATCATTGTCCGGAAGGCCTCCAGGTCGTCAACCGGATCCGAGATCCTGTCGTAGCTCTCAAATTGAGAGAGCTTGAAGTTCGACGGGATTGGTTCCTGGATAATCATTTGAGAGAAAGGAGGGTCAGTACAGATATCCTCACCGTAAGCAAGGGGAGCATGGCAGAGCTCTTTGATCCGTCGGTTCATCTCTTGGAATCTCTGATCCAGGAGATCCTCTCGACTGCGAGTCTTGAGGGTCTTCTAGCAGAATAAAGGTAGGAACCCTCCGGGGGTGGAATCATGATCATATGGAGGGCTCTCCACCCTCCGCTTCCCCTTTCTGGGGAAGACAGGGCGACTGGCCCAAGTGGCCCGCCCGATCATCGGATTCTGAAATTTCGACGATGCTCTTTCCAATTGCACAGATGCCTGCGGCTGCTGCTGCTGCTGCTGCTGCTGCATGGCCTGCACTGCTTTGGTGAGGCCCCTGACCTGCTGAACTAGTAGGTCAAACTGCTCCATGCCAACTGCCGTTGCCGGAGGGGGAGGAGCCTGAAAAACTAGAGATGAGATCGAAGCTTGTGGATCTCGCTGAGATCTGGCCACAGAGGTCGTAGATCGCCTAGTGGATGCCTTTTGAGGAGACATTGGGTGGGGATCTGGTAGGAGAAGAGGAGGAAGATGTCGAAGAAGATGACCGAAGACAGTCCCGTTGAGTACTCCTTTAAGATCAAGGGTCCTGCGAAGACACAGGATCCTTTCTCTAGCACCAATTCTGTTGGTGCAGAATTTCGTCGATGTCGGAGAGGCTGGAGTTGAGGAGATCGCGACTGTCGTCGGGACATGCAAGGGAAGTTTAAACCAGAGTTGGGGGTGCTCCGGTAAGACCCTCCGACGCTCAAGTCAGTACTCTACCTCAACAGAAATGGAGCACTCAAATGGGATTTTAACATAGTTTTGAGATAGAGTTTAGAGCTTAGAGAAAAATATATCTGGAGGTCTCTTTTATAGATGGGAGAGCGTAACTGATTGACAGCGACGTCTGTAACTGCCTGGTAGTGGGCCGTTCGGGGCCATACGGAGTTTGTTACAGAGAGTAGTGGCGTCAGTGGGCTATTCAAGGCCACGTGGAGTTTGTTATGGAGAGTGGAGTGGTGTTCATTGTCGCAACTTGCCAGAGGGTGGTGGGGCCACGTGGAATCTATTACAGAGAATGGAGTGGTGTCCGTTGTCATGACTTGCCGGAGAGTTCGAGCTGGATGGCTGAAGCTCGACTAGGACGTCTGATGGAGCGGAACGGCTCTCTGTCTCAGTAATCTAAGAGAAGCTTGGATGTTTTCGAGGTTGCCGATGAGTCCACAGTTGTGGGGTGCCTTAGGCACTGATGTTGCAAGCGGAAGTCATTTGCCGTAGAAGCTCGGACGGAAACTTTCTGTTGGAGAAGTCCAGTAGGAGTCTGATTGCTAGAGAAGTCCGTTTAAAATTTTCTTGATGTGGAAGCTCGTCTGAAGTTTGTCCATCGGAGAGGTTCGATTTCATGAGGAATCCAACGAGGGTCGACCAACAGGGGAGTTCGGATGGCACTGTGGAGGTTCGTCCGCTGGAGGAGTCTTGAGGATACTGTGGAAGGTCAAACGTTGGAGGAGTCCGGGATTCAATTCTATTGTAGAAGTTCGGACGGAGTTCGACTCTTGTAGGAGTCTGAAAGGAGGTCGCTTATTGTGGAAGCTCGGACGAAGATCAGTTGTCGTGGAAGCTCGGATGGAGACTTCTTATTATAGAAGCCCGGATGAAATTTGGAAGGTGGTCGACCACCGTAGAAGCTTGGATGGAGTCTGGTTACTGTAGAAGTCCCGCTGTTGGAGAAGCTCGGTCATTGACGAAGTTCGAAAGAAGTTTGGGGTAAAGATCCGACTGGTAGAGCCCGTCCGTTGTAGAAGTTCGTCTAGGATCCATCCACTATAGAAGTTTGGACGAAGTCTGGCTTTTGTAGGAGCTCAGATGGAATTCTCTTGCAATTAGAAGTTCGGAGTAAAGTCGATCGTGGCTGGAAGAAGTCTGGAAGAGATTCAGATAATGGCCGATCACTGTAGAAAATTGGCTGATAGTGAAGCTCAGAAAGCATTTAGAGCAGTCCGGTAGATGAATGGAGGAGCTCATTATTGGAGAAGTTTGGATGGTACAATAGAAGTTCGTCCGTTGGAGGAATCTGGAGGACACTGTGGAAGGTCGACCGCTGGGGGAGTCCGGATGATATTATGGAAGCTCGGACGGTCGGAGAGGTTCAGAAAGACGCTGCATAAGGTCGGAAGCCGGAAGAGCCCTGGGAGGGTCGGCCTCTTAGGAACTTCGGTTGGAGTTATTTTATACCCAATAGGAGCCAAGTATCCAAACATTTTGATGGCAAAGTAATGTATAGAGCGAGGCCTACTCGCTCATCAACGAATAGCCCACGATGAGTCCTCTTAGATAAAGCTGCTTAATACTGCCCATCCCATATAGTATCAAAGGCAAATTCTTTGTGCACCATAGGCAATGTAGAAAATCCGACATAGAGCGCATCGCCTTGTCCGATTGGTCTACGTAGTCACCACCTTCTAACATGCATTTAATACCTGCAGATCGACTTTTTCATTTAAAAATTTTGTATAACGAAATACCTCTATTCTTTGATAAAATTATGACATCCTATGTCCATATTATGACATTCTGCATCCAAAAAGTCATAATTTTTGTCTACAGGATGTCATAATATAATGCAAGATGTCATAATATGTACATGATACCATAATTTTTTTCAAAAAATAGGGATATTTTTGTTATTCAAAATTTTCAAACGAAAAAGTAAAATTACAGGCATTAAATATGCATTGAAACATGGTTGGACAAAAATGCTCCTTTCATATTATGTTATCCTCCATATTATGATATTTTGGGTCATAATATATCACAGAATATCATAATTTTTTTCAAAAAGTAAGAGTATTTTTGTCATATAAAATTTTAAACGAAAAAGCCGACCTGTAGGCGTTAAATATGCGTTGAAAAATGGTGATTATATGGACCAATCGAATAAGGCGATGCGCTCCATGTTGGATTTTCTACACTGCCCGCGGTGAACAAAAAATTTCTCTACTATCAAAAAGTTCTCACATTATATCAAGTACTACCATGGAGATTTGAAGTGTTTGAGAAAATATCATCTTCCTCGTTGCAAGACATTGTATGGGTAATCTGAAATGGAAAACTTCCTCAGACACGTCAATTGAGGTATAGCAATGATGATATAAAGGGGGATGAGGCAAACCCCTCAAAAAAATAAACCGAACTGATAAAAATACACATAACAGAATTATGGTGCAACAAACAGTTCAGCAAAAAAGATTATCGCTGCATAATTTACACGTACAGAATTTCGTTTTCAGCAACAGTAATTTTTTCTCTGCGTGTTGAATTTTAGTGGGATGCTTACCAGCCTACCTTGGTGAAGTAATGAATCTGCCTATCAGGCAAAAGCAGACAGGTCAGCCAGTCCTTCCGATTATATCAAAGCCATGAGATAAATGTATACCTGCAATTCTGAAAAAAAGCCGCTCTTATAAATCTTTGCATCTTCAATTTTAACCAAATTGCTAATTCCATTCTTCGAGTTGTTCCCACTTGCTCTTGTGTAAGCTTGGCCTCATGATAGCCACGGCCTTCTGAAAATCATCATATCTCAATGGCTGTACCTGAAAAAGGAAGTTCAAATTCTATCCTTCTTAATGGGTGCTACATTAACCATACAATTAAACTATTTTCCTTTCTAAAGATAATCTAAATGGAACTGTTGACTTCCTCCGAAATTGTACAGCTAATTTGAGAAAAGAAAATCATGAAAATTCTTGCTTTAAAGCAATATAAAAATTCAGGTACCTTTTTCCACAATGGAAGTGGCTGTGGCCTGGCCTGTGCTGATTGAGAAGACAAGTACAGCAGCAGCAAAAATATTTTTAGTTCAGTTTTGGTCTAGTTTATAGTTTACCTGAGGCATCATCACTACAAGCAAGCATTGTCCTCTTGTGAATGCACATGATACTTAATTTTAGTGTATGAATTCATCTGATCAGCTAGACACTGGATATTGACTCTCCAACAGAGAAAAAAAGCATGACAAATAGTGGAAATGAAAGAGAGAAAGATCCTCTAAAAGTAGTAGAGTAGAAGACATGCAGAGAAAGACAGTAAAGATATTTATGGCAACCTGATTTTCTTTCATTTTAAGAATGTTTTGTGGACCCAATTCTCTTAATGGCATCATTGCAGCTTCTTCACAAAATGCTTCCAAATCACTTCCGGAATAACCTAAGCACACCAATAATTACATATGCTTGCAAAGATTTCTACCTTCCATCTCCTTGACAAGTCTTTCCAGATCACCACCTGTGGAACAACAATTCAGTTCAGAGGAATCGACCGCAACATTCTTAAAGAAGGTTCCTAAAAGAGATCTCTTAAGTAAGGATCTGCATCACATATACAACCAATATTTCGATTAAGTCTTTCCAGATCACCACCTATGGAACAACAATTCAGTTTAGAGGAACCAACCGCAACATTCTTAGGTGGCGTTTAATAGCCGGCAATCTATCTAGATTGCTAGTAATTTAATATGGTAATCTAGATTACTACATTTGGTATGTTTTTTAGATAGTAATCTAGATTGTCTTGACAATCCAGATTGTCTTAGAGAAGGGTGGCTATCCAGATTATCACTTCTTTGGCAATGTTGCAATAAAAATTTTGAACAAAATTATCACTCAAAAAAATCACACAAAATCTATTGCCTAACCCTCTCCCCCCAACCCCCCCCACATGTGCCCCCGGCTCGTGGTTCCTCCATCTTCCTTTGTCTGTCTATGGCTCCTTCGCCCTTGTCCCCTACCACCCCCCTATGACTCCTCTACATCCATCCCCACCACTTCTATGGCTCCAAACATGCCCGCCTCCTCCCTATCCCCCAATGCCCGTAGTTCCCCACACCCCCGGCCCGCCACTTCTCCACACTATCATCACACCCACATCACTCTTGCTACTTTTTATCAGAGGAAAAAAAGAGCATTCGGACAAAATTATTAGGGATATTTTGAAAATTTGGTTTCATATTACCAGTAATCTGATTGTCATACCAAACATGTCAATCCAGATTTTCAATAATTTTACTGCAATATTATTTGTGTGTATCAAATACAACAATCAATATTACTAGTAATTTAATGGTGGCAATCTATCCTAAAAGCAATCCACATTATCTTCTAAAATTGTCTGACAATGTACCAAATGCAACCTTAAAGAAGTTTCTTAAAAGAGGTTTCAAGTAAGGATCTGCATCACATATACAACCAATATTTGGATGCAAAATATGGCATCAATGGCGTATAAAATTCAATACATATTTTATTGGAACATTGAGCCATTAAAATTACAAGCTTGCGATCAGGAAGGAACTATATGTTACTAGAAAAAAAAAAAAAAGTAGGAAATATCCATTTACTTGGCGTCAGCTTTCCCAAATTCTGCCCTACCATTTATTTATATCCAAGATCATATCCATAGAGTCAGATGTCTAACCGTTGCTCTTCAGATTTATGGTCATCTATCTTCCCAGATCTCCTTAATTAAATGCATATTTATAGAAATGCATAGACATAATTGCTCAAGCAATGAAGGAAAATAAGCAAGGTTCTTCGAAACTAGCAACCATGTCGAAAGGCTAGCAGTATACTGTACTGTACCATGCCATTCTGGCATGTATCGACAAAGAAAATCAGAGAGAAAAAAGGAGAGAGAGGAAGAGAGAGGAAGAGAGATAGAGAGAGAGAGAAATCGGGAGAGGGAGAGAGAGGGCTTGAGAGAGAGAAGTCGAGAGAGGGAGAGAGCGGGCTCGGAAGCCCTCCTCTCCTCCACTAGTCATCTGCAAGTCTCATTCGGAGGTGCCTTATTTTGAACGAAACAGAGGCTTGGCCGAAAAAGAGAGTGCAGGGGAGAGAGGGAGAGAGGAACAGAGGGGGAGGGAGAGATAACGAGAGAGGGAGCTCCTCTCTCCCTTGGTAGTCCATAGGGGCCGCTGGGTGGGGCCCTTGTTTCATTCAAAAGAATGAAATAGGGGCTCTGCCCCATATTATTTTTAGATTTTTTTTTTCTATTTTTTAAATGGAGTCAGCAAACCCCTCTATCAAGTTAAAGAGTAAGAGAAAAAAATTAACATATAGGGTTGAGCCCTTGTTTTGAACAGCCCCTATAAACAATTGGAGAGATGGGCTTCTGAGCCCCTTCTCTCTCCCTCCCTCCCTCTCTTTCTTTTTTCCTCTCTTTCCTTCTCCCTCCCTCCATCCCTTAGATAATTTCTCAATGTGAAGGCCAGAACCATCCCTACCACTAGTACAGCTTGGTATACCCTGAATCAGGCACTTCAAGATAGTTCTATCATTGCTGCCTCCATGGTTCTGATTTCCAGCTTTTAGTATAGGATTCCAAAATTATGAGGAGCCAGCAGAGAAAACATTTCCAAAACCCATTGTGCACTACTCTACTACATTTAGTAAATATAGGTCCATCAATTCTTCACCTTACACAAACTAGAAACTATTAGTGAGACAACAAACGAAAGAAATTTCTAGATGGACAATCTATAGCACCTTGTTAAACATGTCATGAAATGTCTAAAATAAAGTATTTCTTAAAAAGAAGTGTTATGATTATAAAGTTAATAATCATTCTTTATTCATCCTTTGGTCACAAGAATTTGGGTTAATCTCGTATAGCTATTAGAATAACTCAACCCAAATTTAGAAAAGCTTTATCATCACGGTCTAAGTTCACAACCATGAAAATAAGAATGTAGTAGAAGCTAATCTTCGAAATAGTTTCTCTATGCAAATGGAAATTTATTCCTCATGGCAATGACATTCATATAGAAGGTGCAAATCAAAACAAGAGCACTTACCGAACAAGGAAAATGCTTGACCTTTAAGCTGATTTTTCAGGATCCTTATAACTTTTTCATCTGGTAAAGGGATACATATACTCTTCACTTGGTTCAAGGTTTCATAGTGGTACTTCCTATTACTCTATCTTGAACTAACATTGTACAAGCTTCTAGAGAGGCAACAGGACATTTGACATCTTTACTAGACTGAAATTTTTGAGCCAGCAAATTAATCTAGACAAGCAATTTTATTAATAGCCAAAAAACAATTGAGTATACAAATGGATAAGGCATGGTCTGCCATACCGCCTTGTATCACCTGGTATAGTGCATACTATATTGTATTGGAAGGAGAATAGTACAAAACTCAAGTTTAGGTTGGCATAAGGTCCTATGCTGTTAGATATATGCCTTAGAACCCAAATTGATTGACACATGTACATTTTCTGAGACATAATTTTGTAATTGAATTTTTAAAATTAATAAAATTGAATTATTTTTTTTTATTTATGTTATGTGTATTTTTGTATCCATGAATCATCCGAGGAGTTGACCTAACAATGACACATATTCTCAAGAGTTGCAAATTTGTGGCACGTGTTAGTTGGGGTCAATTCCTAAATATTTTCGATCGATGGATCATCACGAGGATGGTGAATGATCCAGATAGATTGGTGGACGGATCGTTTTTTTTTTTTTTTCTGATAGATGAGTCTTAAGTCTACAGTGTGGAGATATTAGAGTGAAAGTGCAGGTGCTTGATAGAGATCAAAAGTACTGAGCATGACAAGCATGAGAAGTCACTTGGACGATTGCCTACTCATCAATGACTTACTCGATGTTGCAGTCGTGTAGATAGTTCTTTGACCTGTGGTGCTTCGACTGTTCATAATGGGGTTGCTGTAGTTTGACTGCACAATCACTTGATTATCTTACCATTTAGAATCTTGCAGTGTATATTGGCTTCAATAGCTCTATTGTAGGATTAGGGTGTGCACTAAGATGGAATCTATTGACCTTGGTAGACAGGGAGAGGTCCTATGCAGTTTATGAAATTGAATCCTAAAATCCATGGCCATGGTAGGTGAACGATGGAAAAAAATTTTTATAAGATTTCATATGGACTCAAGTCGATTGAATCTGACATATGACGGATGAACGAATTTGATGAGTTATCCTTGACATGCGTCTTATTGAGACTCACGATAAAAAAATCGAACTACATGGTAACTGTACCTAGAGATTTATTTTTAGTTCTACTGGGTTGCCAATCATAGTGCTAGATATCACTGGTAGATTTGGGATCAATAAAAATTATTTTGATAACAATAATTCTCAATTAATTGAATTGAAAAGAATTTCAATCTATTGAAAAGAGTCTCAATGACATTATTAATGAAGAATATAATGTATCTCACTACCAGACAAAATTGGACCTATAGGGTCACACAACAAAGGAATTTGATTCTGGATGGATCTATCGGGCTTATAAAGTCTCAATTGGGTTAGAATTTGATAAAATCCAATTGAGTTTAGGAGAATCATACTAGCATATGGTTACACCCAATCCTTCTTGGACTAAGACTCCCTATTGGATAGGGTTTGACCAAGTCAAACATCGTTTAAATTCATCATAAGAGTTATGGTGAATTAAATCTAATTTATGGTGATTAGGAGGAGTCCATCTGTTTTAAGGCTTTGAATAGTCAAAGCCTTTCCCATAAGGTGCCACCTGATGAATAAGATGCGGAAAAGTCAATCGCCATTTGAATTTAAATCATTCATAAAAGTTACGATGATTTAATTCTGACTTATGGTACCTTAAAAGGAGGAGTCCTTGTATTTTAAGGCTTTGAATAGTCAAAACCTCATCCTCATATGGTGCCACATCTGAATTTACTCTTCCCTTTTGACATGTAAACACTTGGAGGCATGTGGATAAGGATGAGAAGGGGCTCACGCCCCTTCTCTCCTTGTGTGTGTGACATGGAAGGCCATAGCCTCCACGTCCAAGTGTTAGGCACCCACCATCTGGAGATCCAAGAGTTGGGTGTCCGAGATCTATGTCAGAGGAAGAAGAAGGCAGCAAGTTTGATAGTCGGCAGTGCTGTTGAGAAGATCAAGCATTGATTTATGTCCAAAAAATTAGATTAAGGTGTCAGGATTCTTCTTGGTAAAGGAGGATCTAGATCCGAGAAGGAGTGATCTAGATCAGTCCCGAGTGGATATCCGTAGAGGTCGGACATGTGTGCGACTCTGTAGGAACCTCATCGAATTATCAGGACAATCGGATTGTGGTGAAAAGCTACCGCGCAAGGTGAAATCTCTAATATGATTTTCAAATTTCAGAATCTTAATTTCAGCATATGAGCACTTCTGGCTATGTGTAGATTAGATCTATATTTTGTATGCATGCTTGATTTAAAAAAAATTTAAATCTATATCAATTTAGTTTTTGCTGCAATCTGATTTTTTGCATGCGTATCCCGAAAGTCGGACATCCTTCAAGTGATATCAAAGCCAGATTTAGTTTCACATACATGTTATTAAGATCTAAAAATTAGATCTTTAGATTTGAAAATTAGATTTGGTAATTAGATTAGATCTAATTTAAATATATGTGATGTATTAGATCCTGTTTATATATGAGATGTATAAAATCTGTGTTAGTTTATGCATATATGATATTTGTAGATGTAGATTAAAATCTTAATAGCCTAATACTCTTCGAGATTCATAGTAAAGGCCATCCTGTCTTAGAGGACTATGATAGAAAAGATGTCTGTATGAATCAAGAAGAAGAATCACGAAAAGAAAAAATTTACTTTTGTGCAAAACCTTAGATCCAAAATCATTTAGGATCTAAACATAAATATAAAATTTATATGGTTATAGATAAGATACATGATTAAATATTTATATATGAAAGTAATTTCAACATCTAAACTAAATTTCACATTCATAATACACTTAATTAAGATCTAAAATTAAGAATTAAAAATCTAAAATTATGATAATTAGGTTTGTGTGGTTCATTGATACACACAGTGATCGTAGTGAATCACTGCGGCCCTTGATATAGGGTTATATCACAAACACATGATCAATGGTTGTGATTGCAATTCGTAGTGGAGAGCTGAAACGAACCCAATCTCGAATTGGTGAACCAATTTGATGTCTAAGGCAAGTGTTTATATGGTGGTTACTTAATTAGGACCGTTTTCACTGACAGTGGGGAGCCTAGCACCCATCTTCTCTTATCTGAGCATTTTGGGGATCAATTTTGATTTTATGGTGCTTAAAGTTGAGTCCACTGCATTTGCGTTGCACCATGGTCTGATCTTAGTCAGACCAATCTAGGATCTCACCTGTAGATCCACTATAATTATAGATTTATATGAGATATAATTTAACAATTAAGATTAAAGAGATCTAAATTAAAATCTCCTCGTTAATATTAAGTTGTAGGGTCTTCCATCATTATAGAGTGCCATGCCCTCTCTAATATTGACTGTTCTCTGCTAGATACAGTGGTTTAATTCATTAGGAGAGAAACAACCACTCTACTAGCATGAGATGCTGCAGGATGGAGATGGAGTTAAACCTAATAACTGTCAAATAAGGGACCCAATGATGGCTTCACTCATGCTCAATGGTGGGTCTGACTTAACTAGAGAATGAGAATAATAACTATCAGATGAGATTTTAGGACCTAGAGATCAGATCTACTGTAATTTGCTTGAGAAGCATTGGACAAGAGTTATCCATGCTATTGATTGACATATTTATCAATAACTTTAGATGAGGTAGTATGCCAATCGGTAGGACTGCAGTATCCATTAGAAATCTTAACTCACGAAGGGGTTCTTGTTTCCCTACCCAAGGAGTGTAGGGATTGGCAAAAATAGTGGGAGGTAATTTATTTTTAAAATAAAATCCCTAAAACAAACTAATTATCAATTATAAAAGTCTAAGTAGAATATTCTTCTCTCTGTAGGAAAATAGTCTGCCTCTGAGTGACTTGCCCGCTTCTTTGAATACAACTGATTGTTAGGTTTCAATTTTAAAAATTGGCTTAGGAACTTGAAAAGTATTTTGAGTTTCGAGTAATTAGGTTGTGTCTTAGATCAAAAAATTAAGTAAGAGATCTTGAAGAGTTTAAGAGACACACCTTTAGAAGGTATGTTGGATCTGCTCGTGATTGAGACTAATCTTATGATTTCTTCCGCAACCAGTTGGATTATAGATTCTGATTTTAGTGTATACTTGTACACTTCAATATAGGATCTTAAGAAATATAAAAGATTGAGACTAGGAGAGATGACCCTACAAATAGACAATGAAGCAAGAGTTGCTGCTATGGCCATAGGGGGCTATCTTCTTCGACTATCGTCTGATTTTAGTTTAGAATTAAGAGACTATTATTGTGTACCTTCTGCTAGTAGAAATTTAATTTTTATTTCAAGCTTAGCACAAGATGACTATGAAATTAGTTTCAATAAGGATCATTATACCATTTATTTTGAAAATAAAATAGTTGGACATGGTCACTTAAATAATAGTCTCTATTATTTACATATCGATGCAGATGAATCAGTTAACCTATCTGAGCAAATAGTGAGTGCTATTGGATCTAAGAGATCCAGAGATGAGATTAACCTAAAGTACATGTGCAACTTATACTAGGTCATATTGGAGAGGAAATGATTAACAGACTGGTAAAAGATCTTTTAGACTCATTCTCGAATGAGTCGTATCCAATTTATGAGTCCTACCTTCAAAAAAAAATGACCAAGCTACATTTTGTAGGACATGGGGAAAGGACTATTGAGGTATTTGCTCTGGTACATACAGACGTGTGCAGTCTATTTGATGTCCCGATCAGAGGAGATTATCTCTACTTTATCATCTTTATCGATAATTTTTTATGGTACAAATATGTGTTTCTTATAAGACACAAATCTGAAGCGTTTGAAAGGTTCAAAAAAATTAGATATGAGATAGAAAAGCAAACTGAAAAATTATTTAAGGTACTTCGATCAGATCAAGGAGGAGAATACCTCAGTGAAAAATTTTTCAGTGATCTTAGTCAAAATGATATAGTCTCTCAATGGACTCCACCTGGAACGTCTCAGCTCAATGAAATTTCAAAATGGAGAAATCGGATCCTGTTGGATATGGTTCAATCTATGATGAGCTTCACTGACCTCCCTCTATTTCTTTGGGGACATGCCATGTTAACAGCCAATTAATTAATTAGGTTTCATCTAATTCTGTTTCTACTACACCATATGAGATATGGTATGATAAAAAATTAAATTTTGATCACCTCAAAATTTGAAGATGTCCGACCCATGTCAAACGACAACAGACGGACAAGTTAGAGAGTAGGTCTATGAGAGCTCATTTTATAGGATACCCAAAAGAGTCTTTGAAATACTATTTTTATCTTCTAGAGGATCACAATGTGATTATGAGCCAGCATGCCATATTCTTGAAAAAAAGATTAATCCAAGATGGAGATAGTAGGAGGAAAATTAAGCTCGAAGAGAGTATCTCTAAAGAGCAGTGAGTCATAGAACCTAAAAAACTCATTCCATCTCGTAGATCCATTAGGATCTTACATCCTTCTAAAAGATACATCGGTATACCGAAAAAAGATTTTGATGAAATATTTCTTATGGGTGATATGGACTACGTTGATGATCTTAAAATCTATGATGAAGTGATGTCAGACATCGACTTCGAGAAATGGTTAGAAGCGATGAGATCAGAGATTAACTCGATGCACACCAACTAAGTTTAGACTTTAGTAGATCCACCAGAAGGAATAGTTCCTATTGGATGTAAATAGATCTTTAAGAAAAAGATTGATTTGCATGAAAAGATGGAGACCTTTAAAGCTAGGCTTATGGCTAAAGGTTATAGTCAGTGCGAAGGTGTTGACTATCAAGAGACCTTATGAGTTGCCATACTAAAGTCCATTAGAACACTGCTTGCTATTGCAATGGCTCATGACTATGAGATTTGGTAGATGAATGTGAAAATTGCCTTTTTGAATGGATATCTTAAGGAAGATATCTATATGGAGTAGTCTTTAGATTTCATATCCAGTAATGGAGATCATAAGGTCTGCAAGTTGTAAAGATCCATTTATGGACAAAAGCAAGTATCTTAGAGTTGAAATACTCATTTTAATAATATGATCAAATTATTTGATTTCATTAAGAACGAGAAGAAATCATGTATTTTCAAAAAGGTCAGTGGGAGGGCTATCACATTTCTTATATTGTACGTGGACGATATCCTCCTAATTGAAAATGACATTCTCATGATGACTTCTATTAAATTATAGTTGTTTAAAGAGTTCTCCATAAAAGATCTTGGAGAAGCATCCTATATTCTAGAAATAAAAATCTATAGAGATAAATCTAAAAGGATGCTTGATCTTTCACAGTAGTTGTATATAAAAAAAGTACTGAAGCGATTCGGCATGAAAAACTCCAAGAGGGGTCTATTGCCTTTCAGGTATGGAGTTTATCTCTCCAAGAAAATATGTCCTAGCATATCTGAGGAGATTTAGCGTATGAGCAAGATCCCTTATGCTTCTGCTATAGGAAGTCTCATATATGCTATGTTATGTACTCGACTTGATATTTCTCTGACTGTGGGTGTCACAAGCAGATATCAATCAAATCCAAGGAAGGAATACTGGATTGCTGTGAAGAATATCCTTAAGTACTTGAGAAGGACTAAGGATCTATTCTTAGTCTTTGAAGGAGGAGACTTGCGGGTGCAGAGATACATTGACTCAGACTTTATGTCTGATATTGATGATAGAAAGTCTACATCAAATTTTGTGTTCTTGTGCAACGGTGGTGTGGTTAGTTGAAGAGTTCTAAGCAACCAATCATTATAAATTTCACTATGGAGGTAGAGTATATTGCCACGTCGGAGGCTACTAAAGAAGGATTCTAATTCAAAAAGTTCATTATGGAGCTGGGTGTGATGCCATTAGATGTCGTTTCACTCTTTTGTGATAATAATGGTGCCATAGTGCTTGCTAAAGAATCAAGATCTTATTAGAAGTCCAAGCACATCGAGCGATGATTCTATTTGATTCGCGAATACCTCAAGAAGAAATTTATTGAGGTGCAAAGAGTCGACTCCACAGACAATATGGCTGATCCACTGATCAAGCCGCTGAGCCAATAAAAGACTGAAGCTCACTTTGAGAAGATGAGGTTTAGATTTATGATCAATTGACTTTAGATCAAGTGAGAGATTGTTAGATGTATACTCTAGAAGCCAGATTGACTGACACATATAAACTTTCTGAGGCATAATTTTATAATTAAAATTTTAAAATTAATAAAATTAAATTATTTTTTCAATCATGCTATGTATTTTTATGTCCATGAATCATCCGAGGAGTTAACCTGACAATGACACGTATTCTCAAGAGTTGAAAATTTGAGGCACGTATCATTTGGGGTCAATTCCTGAATGCTTTTGATCGATGGATCATCACGAAGATGGTGAATGATCCGGATAGATTGGTGCACGAATCACTTTCTTTCTTGGATAGACGAGTCTCGAGTCTACAGTGTGGAGATATTGGAATGAGAGTGCAGGTGCTTGATAGAGATCAAGGGTATTGAGTATGACCAGCAGGAGAAGTCACGTGGGTGGCTGCCCACTTGTCAGTGACTTACTCGATGTTACAGTCGTATAGATAGTTCTTTGACTTGCAGTGTCTCAACTGTTCACGGAGGGGTTACTGTAGTTTGACTGCACAATCACTTGGTTATCTAGCTATTTGAAATTTTATGGTGTATGTTGGCAATAGTAGATCCATTGTAGGAATAGGATGTGCACCAAAATAGGATCTGTCGATCTTGATAGATAGGAAAAGGTCCTATACAGTTCATAAGATTGAGTCTTAAAATTTATAGCCATGGTCAGTGAATGATGGAAAAGAATTTTCATAAGATTTTACATAGACTCGAGTTGATTGAATCTGGCATATGATGGATGAACAGATTTGACAAGTTATCCTTGACCTGTATCTTGTCAGGATTTATGATAAAAGAATCGAACTATATGGTAACTATACCTAGATGTTTATTTTCAGTTCTACTGGATTGCCAATACATACTGCTAGGTATTATTGATTGATTGTGGGATCAATGAGAATTATTTTGATAATCAATAATTCTCAATTAATTGAATTGAAAAGAGTTTCAGTCCATTTAAATAAGTTTCAATGATATTATTGATGGAGATCATAATATATCCCACTATCAGATAAAATTGGATCATGGGGTCACACATCAAAGGGATTTGATCCTAGATTAGTCTATTGAGCTTGTGAAGTTTCAATTGGATTAGGATTTGGCAAAATTGTATTGATTTGAGGAGAACCATGCTAGCACATGATTAAACCTAATCCTTCTTGAACTAGGACTCCCTATTGGATATGATTTGACTAAGTCAAATGCTGTTTAAATTCATTGTAAGAGTTACGGTGAATTAAATTTGATTTATGGTGGCTAGAAGGAGAGTCTTTTTGTTTTAAGGCTTTGAATAGTCAAAGCCTTTCCCATATGGCACCACCTGATGGATAAGATATGGAAAAATCAATCGCCATTTGAATTTAAATTATTTATAAAAGTTACGATGATTTAATTCTGACTTATGGTACCTTAGAAGGAGGAGTCTTTCTGTTTTAAGGCTCTGAATGTCAAATCCTCATCCTCAAATGGCACCACATTTGAATTTACTATTCTTTTTTGATGTGTAAACACATGGACGCATGTGGATAAGGATGAGAAGGGGCTCACGCCCCTCCTCACCTTATGCATGTGGCATTGAAGGCCGCCCGCCCTCTTTGGTGGTGTGTGATGTGGATAAGGATGAGGGACTAACTATTGGGATTCGTGCTAGATCATGCATGGAAATCTGGTGATCAGCCAGCAACCAAAAGAAAGATCACTTAGATGCAGAAGCTAAGAATTATAGATCGAGAATCGCAAGAGAGAAAAGAGAATGAGAGAGTTTTTGGGAGAAAGAGCTTCTTTCAATCTATATTTAGCATACAAAATCTTGACTTAATTATATGTATACGTATCTATACAATAGGGTCAAGCCACAAGCTCAAAGAAAACTCCCAACCCAAACAGACCCACGTACAGTTCTGAACCCACGATACTTAGTCGACTCAGTTGGGATTGAGTCGACTGACTTCATTGAGTTGACTAACATCCAACTTAGTCGGCTCAGTCTCAGTCATCCGAAAACTGCACTCTCTGTTTGTCTATGACATAGTCGACTCAATCCAAACTGAGTCGACTCATCTGTTACTGAGTGAACTTATTGATGACTTAGTCGACTCAAAAAGCATGCCATATTGAAATATTGAAACTCTTCATTTCTGTCTGGCCCTCCACATGAGACATAGTTGACCCACCTCTGGATTCGGTCGACTCACTTTAAACTTAGTCGACCCTGAGTTAACTAAGTTGTTGATGCAGCTCCTATCTTGGCTGATGCTTCCGCTGACTTGTTCTCTTTTTTCTTGGCCTCTTCCTATATGTTTCCAAAGCTTGGTAGTGCCATACCTGAGCTCACGATCTCCACCTTAGTGCTATCAAATCTTTGTGAACTCAGCTTTATCCTATAGATCCATCCGTGCCACGCACATCTGAAAGCTATCTCGAGGAAGTACCTTCATGAGTGCATTTGACTGGTTCTCTTAGTATGGACCTTCTCCAGCTCCACTTCACCTTCCTCCACTAGCTTCCTGATCCTGTGGTATCACACGTCTATATGCTTTATCCTAGCATGATAGATCGAGTTCTATACCAGCTGCAGAGTACTTTGACTCTCACTATACAATGTAACCTTGCTCTGCTCCACCTCCATCTCAGCTACAAGCCTTCTTAGTCAAAGAGCTTCCTTTGTAGCCTCTGTAATATCCATATAATCAGCCTCTGTAGTAGATAAGGCTGTAATAGATTGAAGGGTTGATCTCCAAAACACTAATCCACCAAATATGTAGAAGAGGTATCCAGCAGTAGACCTTCTTGTATCAAGATTGCCTGCATAGTTTACATCTACAAACCCTTCTAGAGGACCCAAACCTCCATATGACTCCCTGGGGTTTCCTCAAATCCTCCCGACTACCCACCAAATACTAGACCATAGTCCCTTGTCCCCTGCAGATATCTCAGTATCCACTTCAATACCTTCCAGTGCTCCTTCTTAGGGTTAGCCATATACCTACTAATCGAGCTCATTGTATGTGCTATATCTAGTCTACAGCACACCATGGTATACATAACACTGCCTATAGCATTTGCATAAGGGATTCTATCCATATACTCTCTCTCTTCTTTTGACTGGGGGCTTTGATGCTTGGAGAGATATGTGGCTTGACAATAGTGTCTCTACAGGTTTGGCCTTCTCCATCCCAAACCTTTTCAGAATCTTCTGGATATATTCTCTTTGTGACAAATGGAGTACTCTTTTGCTTCTATCCCTACAAACCTCCATTCCAAAGATCTTCTTTGCTGGATCCAGATCCTTCATCTCAAATTCTACTGATAATGCTCTTTTTAGCCCTTTCACAGTCTCCATACTCATGCTGGCTATAAGCATATCATCTACATACAGTAGCAAGAATAGGACATCCTCCTCCTCTATATCCTTGATGTAGACACAGCAATCATGTTCACACTTTATAAATCCCAGACTTAGTACAAAGCTATCAAATCTATGATACTACTAATGAAGTGACTGCTTCAGTCCATACAATGATCTCTTGAGAAGACACACCTTCTCCTCCTGTCCAACCTCCAAGAAGCCATCCGACTGCCTCATGTAGATTCTTTCCTCTAAAGTTCCATGAAGGAAAGCTATCTTCACATCCATCTGCTCCAACTCCATATTTTGCTGTGCCACCAAAAGCAGCAACATCCGAATTGAAGTATGACGCACCACAGAAGAGAAAATCCCAGTATAGTCTATCCCTTCTCTCTGTGAGTATCCTTTTGCTATCAACCTTGTCTTAAATCTGACTCCATCTTGTTCTGAAGGTGCTTCTTTCCTAGTGAACACCCACTTTGAGCCAATCAATCAAGCATCTCTTGGAAGATCCACCAGCTGCCATGTCTGATTTTTCTTCAATGATTGTATCTCCTCCATCATGGCCTACATTTATGACTCCTGATCTTCACTATTTATGGCCTTGTATAGTTTTTTAGATCTCCATTTATAGTGATGAGAGCATAAGAGATAACCTCATCAATCCTATATCTGATAGGTCTCTAATAGTATGCTGGGGCTTGTGCAGTGCCACTCCCACTGGTGCATTCCTCCCATCTGATGTCTGTGACTCCTCTTGCACCTCCATCTGAATAGCTGACTCTCTATGCTGGTCCTCCATCTGAGTAAGATGTCTCCTACCCAACTCTACCTCAATAGGTACACTTCTGTAAGTGGATGTAGACTGCATGCCATTTGCCTCTAGTAGACCACCACTATCCACCTTCACTTTTCAGATCCACCTATACTCCCAGACCTCTCCAAGATGCTCTTCTCATCAAAGATGATATCCCTACTGATCACCAGCTTCTATGACTGAGAGTCCCACACTAGGTACCCCTTGACTCTTTGTAGACACCCAATGAATGTCATCTTCTGAGATTTTAGATCCAACTTGCTCCTTTCGGTCGCCTCTACATGTGCATAGGCTAGGCAACTGAAGACCTTCAAGTGGCCAAGCTCCATCTTCTTTCCACTCCAGACCTCTTCTAGAATACCTCTATTCAGCTAGCGATGAGGAGACTTGTTAACAACAAAATAAGAAAATATTATGGCATCACCCCAAAATAACTTTGAAAGTGATGTCTGTAGCCTCAAACTCCATGCCTTTTCCATCAGTATCCAATTCATCCTCTCTGCGACACCATTTTGCTGGAGGGTCATTTTCACTATATAATGATGTTTGATGCCATTCTCCTCACAGTACCTCCTGAACTCCAGACTCGTATATTCTCATCCATTGTTCGACCTCAAGCACTTTACCTATCCTCTTATCTCCTTCTCGATCTCAGTTCTTTAGATTCTGAATCAGACAAACATCTTTCATTTTTTTTTTGATTAGATACACCCACACTCTCTTGGAGAAGTCATCTATGAAGATAACGAAGTACCTTGCTCCATCTCGAGCTGAAACAGGTGCCGGTCTCCATACATCTAAGTGTACTAAATCCAGCACTCCTTCACTGTACTTGGAATTGTTGGCAAACTTCATCCTATGCTGTTTGCCAAAGATGCATGGCTTACATAAATCACTGCCCTCCTTCTTCAGGACTGGGATCATCTCTCTTCTGCTTAACTCCGTAAGCTCTGATCACTCATGTGACTCATCCGATAGTGCCACAGTCGATATAAAAGCTGCTCTTCCTGTGCCGCTGCTAGCATCTCTTCACTATCAGTTACCACTGAGCCTTCCATCCTGTAAAAGTTGTTACTCAATCTTCTACCCCTCATCACCACTAATGCTTCCTTGAAAATCTTCAAGCATCCACTCCTAACCTGACTACTAAAAGCATAACCCTGCTCCTCCAAGTAGCCCAAAGAGATCAAATTCTTCTTTAATTTTGGTACATGCTTGACATTCGATAAAGTATAGATAACTCTTGTTGGGTTTTGATGGTGCAGCAGAAGGACTAGATGTTTAAAATTTTTCATTCAAAACACTCGATGCATCAAAAATCCTAATATCCAGAAATCCTTGACTATAATAATCAAAATATAATAAATTAAACTTAGATAAGAAGAATACCTATAGCGCTAATCTCAATTTTCATGAGGCATCTAAGTGTCCGTCCTCCAACGGTGATCCACACAAAAATTGAACCAAAGATAACGCTCCTTCTTCTCTTTGCTTCAAGAGTTCTAGACCTTAGAACTCGACTAGCCTTATACCGATCAGATTTCTCCAAGAACCTGACCCGACCCTCTGAGAACCTCCTTTGGACTTTTAATTTTTCTTCTTTAAAATCCTAACAATTCTTTTTAGAACCAGATAAGGCTTTGTCTTGAATCTCAAAGCCTTATCCTAAAACTAAGATAGGTTGTAAGAAAGAAAGAAGAGCAACAGAGAGAAATTGGAAACCCAATCTAAATGCCACGGACATCCAATACCCCGACCATTTTATAGCCACCAGAGGGATGCCAAATGGGAGGGACACACCTCATCTAAGAGGCTTATTTGATCTAATTATTAGAGATAAGAGTTCCTTCAAGCAGAAGGACTCTTATCAATGATACGTCAATCAGCACCCTCTTCTACATGCATGACCAGAGAAGGGATGTTTTCACATCCCTTCTCAAATCAAAAAAATCCACAAAAATCCATGTAGATAGGGGATTCAATCTTGATCTCAGATCACTTGATAAAGAGATCAAAAAATCCATGAAAAGAAGTGATCCTTGCACCTCTTCATGCAAGTGTTGATCACTGCACCCACGCACGTAAGGAAGGTTCCAGCATCCATTTGGCCATCTGATAAATCTGAAAAAATTCTAAAATAATCATCAAAAATATCTTATCAAATGTGAAACATTATTACAAAAAATCATGCTAATTTGAAAGTATTTGATTAGGAGAAGGACTCTCCAAAATGCAGAGAGATGTAATGCTTCTGCGCACGTGCGAGAGACCCTTCTTGCTTCCAATTATTCTCCTCCCCAAAAATTTCAGAAAAAATCTATCTCATGATTTCAGATGTGCACAGAGGATGGAGGGTGATATGGGCTACCACACACATCTTAATCCTATACCAAAAAGACTCTTTTCTTTTGCTCATGCCAACATGCATGCGCAAAACCTGTTTTGCACCAAGAGTCCACCACAACTTGGACTCTTTATAATTAGTGTTAACTTAGGATTTGATGCCCCAATTTAGGCTGCTTCTTGGTGGCACGACCTGACCCAAATGCCCACCAAATTGGGCTAGCTAATTAATAAGAGATGAGACCAAATTGATCTCCAAAGGAGCAAGGGTTTCATACATGCTAGCATGCTTACCGGAACCCTGATTGAATCCAAAATTTCAATCAACCTTTTTCAAAAGGATCCTTGGTCAATTTTCATATGTGTGTGACCCATTAGGTTTGATATATAGTCAACAGTAGGTCCGGATGTAAGATGATCGAATTTGATGAGATTTCAATCTAATCGATTAAGATCCAATCGAGCTAACCCGAGCTCAATAATTAGAATCCTTTCTAATTGGCGATCGAATTAAACTCTTTAATTCGATCAAAAATCTATAAGTCAAGATTGATATCTAGCAATATATCATGACTATTCAAAAGATATAAAATTTGATAAAAATATCAAATATATCCTTCAGTGGTAAGTTATCGTGCAATTCAATCATTCGATCATCCCTGTACTCTGAATATGTTCATAAGTATGGAACCATATTAGACTCAAACACATATTCATATCGATTCTCAATTAACCAATAATGACTTTAATAAAGAAGTATTAGAAACTCTTTCTAATCTTCTTCTTACTTTTGACCAAAAGATTATTTTTGAGTCATCTAGGATTGAAAATACATAAGATACGATCTCTTCTTACTAGGAGTGATCGATTTTATGTTGACCTACTCACAATCTCCATACACACTCCACTATATTCAGTACACCCCTTACATATTTTAATGCCATGCTTGGGTATGAATCAAAATATGGGTTCATGTGCACAAGATTCTATGGTAGTCTCAGGTCTAAGGATCACTTACACAACTCCCACTTAGAGAACCATCTTTGACATGTAAATAAGGCTTTCATAAGATATTTTTTTTTATCGAGGCAATTCAGTAGACTCATTTTTTAAATGAGCATCCACATCCTTGTATTAGTTTTCCATACAAAGTGGCTAGTGAGATCTGCCACCCTCTCCATCGAGCATACATAGGATGTACCAGTCTATCCAAAATATTGATTCCTAACTCAATGCTCCTATGATCAAAAATATTTAAGATTAAGATTTTAGGATTTTAGGTCTGACTAGCATGACCTCTTCATGTCTCCTAAAAGTATTATCCTAATCTTTGGGGTTCATCATTATCTTAATCATAATAAGATGCAGCTAAAATGATGAATCAATATCTCATTTTATTATGAAATAATAAATATCATTACATGAGTTGAAAAATTATAAAAAAATTTTTTTATCGTAACACACTTGCGATTGGCTTATAGGACACTCTTTTTTCAATCTCCTACTTACACTAAAGTCAATCACCTTTGTATCTCATACAATCAAGATGGCAATCAAATAGCTACTGTGATATGACCTTAGTGAATGGGTATACTATATTGTTCTTTGTATCTACTCATTCAAAGATAATATTTTATCTCTCTATAATTTTTCGAATGAGATGGAAGTGTCTAAGGATGTGCTTAGATTTATAATGAGACCTAGGTTTCTTAGCTTGAATAACGACCCCAATGTTATTATAATAAAGTGGCACTGGTCCTTCAATTTCAAGAATGATTTCTAAATTCATGATAAATTTCTTTATCCAGACAGCTTTCTTAATGGCTTCACTAGCAGCGATGTACTTTGCCTCGGTAACTGAGTCAGTTACTGTCTGCTGCTTGAAACTCTTCTAACTCACTGCCCCACCATTTAGGATAAACACATACCTTGATATTGACTTACTATCATTCGGATCAAATTGAAAACTAGAATCTGTATATCCCTCTAGTTTCAACTTTGATCCTCCATCATATATGAGAAAAATATCTTTAGTCTTTCTTAGGTACTTTAGAATATTTTTCACAGCTTTCCAATGATCCTCCCCTAGATCAGCCTGAAATCTGTTAGCTATGCTTAAAGCATAAGCTATATCAGGCCTGGTACATAGCATGGCATACATAATAGATCTCACTATCGAAGTATAAGGGATTTCATTCATCCTCTTCCTCTCTTCTAGTGTCTTAGGACACATTTTCTTAGAGAGATGTATACCATGACTTATTGATAGGTAATCTCTCTTACTTGCCTCCATATTAAACCTCTTTAATATGAGATCTATGTATCGTGACTGGGATAAGCCTAACATCCTTTTAGATCTATCTCTATAGATCTTTATGCCCAGTATATAGGATGCTTCACCCAAGTCTTTCATAAAAAACTTATTCGATAGCCAAGTCTTGACCGATTGCATCATTGGAATATCATTTTCAATAAGCAGTATGTCATCGACATACAAAACCAAAAAGATAATAGCACTCTCACTTGTCTTCTTCTACACACGGTTCATCCTTATTTTTTGATAAAATCAAACTCTTTGACTGTCATATCAAATCGAATGTTCTAGCTCCTCAAAGCTTGCTTCAATCCATAAGTAAATCTTTTTAGCTTGCATACTTGATCTATCCTCTCACTTGAGATAAATCTCTCTAATTGAGTCATATAGACCTCTTCCTCTAGATTATCATTGAGAAAAGCGGTCTTAATATCCATCTGTCAGATCTCATAATTGTAGTATGCCGCTATAGTAAGTAAAATCATGATGAACTTGAACATAGCCACTGATGAGAAGATTTCATCATAGTTAATTTCTTACCATTATCTGAAATCCTTCACCACCAACCTAGCTTTGTAGGTTTCTACTTGGCCATCTGCTTCGATCTTCTTCTTGAAGATCCACTTGCACCCTATTGGGGTCACACCCTCAGGTGCATCAATCAAAGCCACACTTGGTTGGTGTACATCAAGTCTATCTCAGATTTTATGGCTTCCAATTATCTGTCTGAGTCTCTACTCATGACAGCTTCCGAATAGGTCAGTAGATCATCATTTTGAATAATGTTGATCGAATTATCATTCTCAATGACAAAATCATATCTCAGAGATGCTTGACGTACTCTATTTGACCTTCGAAGAGGATGTGTGTATTATAAATGTACCTCATCCTTGGATACTTCTGATTGAGAATCTTCTTATGGTTCCACCATAGGTATCTTTGGATCGGTTTATAGATCTTGAACTTTTATAAGTTCAATATTCCTCCCACTGCCTACTTCTTGGATGAATTCATTTTTCAAGAAAATGATGTGCCTACTAACAAATACCTTTTATTCAGTAGGGTGGTAGAAGTAGTATCCATTAGTTTTCTTAGGATATCCTATAAATCTATACTTATCTGATCTAGCATTAAGCTTATGTCCAAAAATATTTTTGACATAAGCAGGACAGCTCCAAATCTTAAGATGTTTGAGATCAGGCTTTCTTTACTTTCATATCTCATATGGTGTGCTTACAATAAACTTCAAAGGCATCATATTTAAAATATATGTGGCAATCTCTAGAGCATATCTCCAGAAAGATATTAGAAGATCAGTGAAGCACATCATGGACCGCACTATATCCATTAAAGTGCGATTCTTCCTTTCTGCTACATCATTTAACTGGGTGTATAAGGAGGGATCCATTCAGAGAGAATACATTTACTTTTAAGATGATCAAAAAATTTATTGGATAAGTATTCTCTTCCTCGATCAGATCGAAGAATCTTGATACTTTTTTGGTTTATTTTTTAACCATATTTTGATACTCTTTGAATTTATCAAGGGCTTCGAATTTATGTTTCATAAGATACATATATCCGAACCTTGATAGATCATCTGTAAAGATGATAAAATAGAAGTATCCTCCTCTGGACTGAGTTGTCATCAGTCTACATACATCTGTATGTACTAGGGCTAACAACTCATTTGCCCTCTCTCCATGTTCGAAAAATGAAGTTTTGGTCATCTTACCCATGAGACAAGATTCACAAGTTTCTAATGATTCATAGTCATACGGGTCAAAAATTCTTCTTTGTATAATTTGGTAATCCTTGACTCACTAATATGACCAAAGTGACAATACTAGAGATATGTGACATTCACATCTTCTCTCTTTTTTTTCATATTTTTTTCAATATGAAAAATATTTTTATTGAGTGCAAGAATTAAAATATTTTTATCAATATAACCACTGCCATAAAATTCATTAGAAAAGAAAATGGAGCATCCATTTTTCATTAGCCTTATTTCATAACCTTATTTTAATAACAAAGGTATAGAAATAATATTTTTAATGACTATTGGTATGTAATAATAGTCTTTCAATTCTAAATATTTTGTCTGAAGATAAATTAAGTATACAGATTTTCATAGCCTCTGCGCTAATGGACTCTCCACTTGCACCATAAAACTCGAGGTCACTTTTTTTCAGATCTTTAATATTCTGTAGTCACTATAATAAATTATAAGTATGCGATCTACAGGCAATATCTAATACTCAAATATCAGAGTCTGAGCCACTCAATAAAAAATAGGTCTGTATCATATACACATCTTTTGATGCTACACTTGCACTCTGCTTCAATCTTGCAAGATTATTCTTGCAATTATACTCCCAATGTCAAAATTTATCACAAATAATATCCATGGAGACATCTTTTGCCTTCTCATTTTTACTGACCAATCTGGGGTAAGGAATATCCAGAACATCGAAATTCTTCTTCGATATAAACTTAATTTGCAAGTTCCTCAACCAATCCACATAGTTGAGATCGGTTAACATAGTTTCATACAGTGAAAATAAAGAAGCCATAATGTAGATTTAAATCTACATAAGTAAAGAACAATAATATAAGCAGACCATTTATGTTTGACATGCATAACTAGATGAGAACTTTTAAATAAGTTATCTCTCATTATCTTATCAGATACCATAGCCCTCTCCTATGGTAAACGAGAAATCCTAGTCGATTTCTTAATGGGATTGAGACCCTAATCCCTCAATGAAGCCTTGTGGATATCACAACAAATCTCAATATGTTCAAAGATAGGAAAGCCAATCTAATTACATCTCATGCAATTCTCAATATAAAACTTGCCTCTAAAAATACTCATAGCCTTGTGGATATCACAATAAATTATAGTATTTTTAGTTAAGTCAGATCCTTCATTTTCATACAGTAATATTTAAAAAATACTGTCTTTGTGGATATCACAATAAAGTAATATATTTAAAATATACCATAAAGCATCTAATATGCATCAAGATAAACCCACATCAATCCCCATAGCAAGCCTTATAGATATCACAACAAACCTACTATGATTTTTGATAGGATATTAACTAGGCATGAAGGAAGGCATATATAGTATTTAAAATACTGAACTATCTTCATTCAAGATTCGAACTAATCCAATTGATCAGAAAAGTGTTAAGATTGATGGGAGTTCCTCCGTTGCTTTTCTTAGACACCAATAAAATTGGCCAGGCTAGCAATGGAATCAATTAAATAACCATCACACTTGAAATACTCCTTAGACACCAATGATTAATCGATTTAAAAAAATAGGTCAGCTACTGATTCACAATACTATAATTTAATATAATTTTTATGATGACTTTAATGGTCTCAAGCACATCCTAATTCAATCAATTATAATGATGCACTGTTATATTTGTATCTTAACAGTCATAACAACTAATCATGGAATCTTATCATATCTCTAAGATATGAAAACATAATCATACAACATGATTATAACTAAGCATCTCAAGAATATTACATATGCATGAAGTTTTAATAATATGCATGAATATAAAATATTTTTTTCGCAGTTCTTCTTCTTGGGATATCACAGTGGCACCCCTACATGCCATAAGAACACCCTATGGAATAGGAAGAGAGGGTCTGTGAATCCTACTTGCTCTTATAATCGGACGGCTTGATAACGAACTCCAATTAGAATACTAAGCTATTAAGAAAGATTCTATATATATATCATGTATTTTATATTTAAAACATATCTCCAAGACATGCTAGGGTTTGGATGTTCAATCGAGTTCAACTCTTGATCCGACTTGAACCAAACCAAAAATTCATGCTTGATTACAATCAAGATAATAATTTAATCTTTGATTATACAAATCAAGATAGGCTCTGATACTATTGTTGGATTTCGATGATGCAATGGAAGGATTAGATATTTAAAATTTTTTATTCGAAACACCCGATGCACCAAAAATCCTAATGCCCAGAAATCCTTGATTATAATAATCAAAGTACAATATATTAAACTTGGATAAGAAGAATACCTGTGTGCTAATCTCAATTTTCATGAGGCATTCAAGTATCCACCCTCCAATGATGATCCACACAAAAATTGAACCAAATACAGCACTCCTTCTTCTCCTTGCTTCAAGAGTTCTAGTCCTTAGAACTCGACTAGCCTCATACCGATCAGATTTCTCCAAAAACCTAACTCAACCCTCTAAGAACCTCCTCTGAATTTTTGATTTTTCTTTTTTAGGATCAAATAAGGATTTGTTTTAAATCTAAAAATCTTGTCCTAAAATTAAGATAGGTTGTAAGAAAGAAAGGAGAGCAACAGAGAGAAATTGAAAATCCGATCTAAATGCCACGGACAGCCAGCACCTCGGCCATTTTATAGCCACCAAAGGGATGACAAAAGGGAGGGACACACCTCATCTAAGAGGCTTATTTGATCTGATTATCAGAGATAAGAGTTTCTTCAAGTAGAAGGACTCTTATCAATGATACGTCGATTAGCACCCTCTTCTGCGCACGCGACCAGAGAAGGGATGTGAAATGCGCATGCGACCAGAGAAGGGATGTTTTCACATCCCTTCTCAAATCAAAAAAATTCACAAAAATTCATGTGGATAGGAGATTAATCCTAATCTCAGATCACCTAATAAAGAGATCAAAAAATCCATGAAAAGAAGTGATCCTCACACCTCTTCATGTGAGTGCTGATCACCATGTGCGCACGCACACAAGGAAGTTTCCAGCATCCATTTGGCCATCTGATAAGTCTGAAAAAAATTTAAAAAAATTATCAAAAATAGTTATCAAATGTGGAACATTATCACAAAAAATCTTTCTAATTTGAAGGCATTTGATCAGGAGAAGGACTCTCCAAAATATGAAGAGATGCGATGCTTTTGCGCGCATGCGTGAGAGACCCTTCTCATTTTTAATTTTTCTCCATCCCAAAAATTTTAGAAAAAATCTATCTCATGCTTTGAGATGTGCATTAGAGGATGGAGGGTGATATGGGCTACCACACATATCTTAATCCCATGCCAAAAGGACTCTTTTCTTCTACTCACGCCAACATGCACACGCAAAATCTATTTTGTGCCAAGAGTCTACCACAACTTGGACTCTTTATAATTGATGTTAACTTGAGATTTGATGCCCTAATTTGGACTGCTTTTAGGTGGCATGACCTGACCCAAATGCCCACCAAATTGGACTAGCTAATTAGCAATGGATGAGATCAAATTGATCTTCAAAGGAGCAAGGGTTTCCACACATGCTAGCATGCTTATCGGAACCCTGATTGAATCCAAAATTTTAATCAACCTCTTTCAAAAGGATCTTTGGCCAATTTTTATATATATGTGATTCATTGGATTCCACATCTAGCTAGCAGTAAGTTCGGGTGTAAGTTGATCAAATTTGATTAGATTTCAATATAATCGATTAAGGTCCAATCGAGTTAACCCGAGCTCAACAATTAGAATCCTTTCTAATTAGCGATTGAATTAAACTCTTTAATCTGATAAAAAAATTATAAGTTAATATTAATATCTAGCAATATATCATAACTATTCAGAAGATATAAAATTTGATAAAAATATCAAATATATCCTTTAGTGGCAAGTTACCGTATAATTCAATCCTATGATCATCCCTACACCCTGAATATGTTATGAGTATGGAATCGTCAGACTCAAACACATATTCATATCGATTCTCAATTAATCAATGATGACTCCAATGAAGAAGCATTAGAAACTTTTTCTAATCTCCTTCCTGCTTTTGACCAAAAGATATTTTTCGAATCATCTAGGATTGAGAATATATAGGATGCGATCTCCTCTTACTAGAAGTGATCGATTCTATGTTGACCTACTCACAACCTTCATATACACTCCACCATATCTAGAACACCTCGTACATATCTTAATGCCATACCTGGGTATGAACCAAAATATGAGTTCATGTGCACAAGATTCTATGGTGGTCTCAGGTCTAAAGATCACTTGCATAACTCCTACTTAAAGAACCATCTTTGACATGCAAGTAAGGCTTCCATAAAATGTTCTCTTTCATTGAGTCAATTCAGTAGACTCATTTCTCAAATGAGCACCCACATCCTTGTATTAGTATCCCATACACAAGTGGCTAGTGAGATCTACCACTCTCTCCATCGAGCATACATAGGATGTGCCAGTCTATCCAGAATATTGATCCTCGACTCAATGCTCCTATGATCAGGAATGTTTAAGATTAAAATTTTAGATCTCAGTAGCATGACCCATTCATATCTCCTAAAACTATTATCCTAATCTTTGAGGTTCATCATTATCTTAATCATAATAAGATACAGCTAAAATGATAAATCAATATCTCATTTTATTATTAAATAATAAATATCATTATAAGAGTTGAAAAATTATAAAGAAAAGTTCTTTCACAACATACTTGCGATTGGCTTATAAGGCACTCTTTTTTCAACTCTATCGTACATTCTCACCCTAATAACGCCAACTCCAGCCACCTTACGAGGGTGATCATCTCCAAGACTAACACTTCCTCCATCGGTCTACTTGTAGATATCAAATCACTCTCGATGAGAAGTATAATGGTGTGAGCATGCTGAAGCCAACATCCACATCATATCACACTCTATGGACTTGTCTGATACAACTAGTAGTTCTTCTCCACTGCTCATCAAAGCTACATCATCACTCTTGCTGGCCTTCCATTTTTTTGATTTCAAAAGAGGATAATTTCTCCTAAGATGTCCAGACATATGACACTTATAATATTTTAAGGTCATCCTCTAATCTCGAGATTTTGATCTACCTTTGGATTTACTCTTAACCTTCTCCTTTGATCTTCCATATTTTTCATTCACAGTCAAGACCTTAGAATTAGGATCTCTTTTACAGATCTTCTCCCTTTGCTCATTAAATCTGAGCACACTAACAACTTCTTCATAGTTTAAGATCTCCTTCCCATAAACTAGAGTTGTATTGAGATCATCATACGAACTCGAGAGAGAACACATCAGCAATAATGCCCTATCTTCTTCTTCTATCTTCACATCCAAGCTCATCACCTTAGAACAGACCTGATTGAACTTTTGGATATGAGCAACAAGATCTCCTCCTTCGAGCATCCTTAGACTGTAAAGCTATTTCTTCAGCCATAGCTTATCAGTCTTGTTCTTCTCCATATAGGTATTCTCCAGTCTCATCTAGAGGCCCTTCACAGTAGTCTCTATACATATCTCGAGCAATATCTGATCGGTCAAGCACATCCTGATTGTACTGAAGGTAATCTCTTCTAACTCTTTTCAATCCTCAACACTGATCTTTTTCGATATTTTTCTAATCGAGACCTTGTAGATCCTCTGCTGAACCAACAAGTCCTTTACCTTTTGCTGTCATAGGGTAAAGTTTCTCTTGCCATCAAACTTTTCAAAATCTATCTAGAAACCATTTGATGCCATCACCATAGTCAAACACGATCATATCCTAACATCCTTCTGCAATCACACACCAACAAATAGAACCCTTTTAAGAAGATCTATATGCCCTAGATCTTCCTTCCCACCTTCTTTATCACCTCTGCCCCATGTAGCATCTCTCCACCTCAATCAAGAGATAACCACAAAAAAGACAAAAAGATTTAGAGTAAAAATTTGGTATAGCAGATCCTGGATGCAGGAATCCTAGGCTCCTTCCTTTTCTCCTCCATATAACTAAGCTCTGATATCAAATATTGGGATTCATGCTAGACCGTACGTGGGAATCTGGTGATCAGCCAGCAACCAAAAGGAAGATCGCTTAGATACAGAAGCTAAGAATTTGTAGATCGAGAATCGCAAGAGAGAAAAGAGAATGAGAGTTTTTTTCAGAGAAAGAGCTTCTTTCAATCTGTATTTAGTATACAAAATCTTGATCTAATTACATATATATGTATCTATACAATAGGGTCAAGCCCCAAGCTCAAAGAAAACTCCCAACCCAAACAGACTTACGTATAGTTCTGAACTCATGACACTTAGTCAACTCAGCTAGGACTGAGTCAACTAACTTCAGTCACTGAGTCAACTAATACCCAACTTAATTGGCTCAGTCTCAGTCATCCAAAAACTATACTCTCTATTTATCTATGACATAGTCGACTCAGTTTGGACTGAGTCGACTCAAAAAATATGCTAGCCTGAAATGCTGAAACTCTCCATTCTATTTGACCTTCCACCTAAGATATAATCGATCCACCTCTGGACTGGGTCGACTCACCTTGAACTTAGTTAACCCAATCTTAGGGTGAGTCGACTAAGTTGCTGATGTAGCTTCTATCCTGACTGACGCTTTCACTGGCTTGCTCCCTTCTTCCCTTGGCCTCTTCCTATGTGTTCTCAAGGCTTGATAGTTCCACACCTGAGCTCACACTAATGCCCCTCCTCTTCATCATTATCTAGGTGGCTGGCGTCATGGGCGTAGAGATTGGATTGGGCAGCCATCTGGATGAGATCCAGAGTGGCAGAGTGGCTCATGCCCAATTGGATTAGAGGATGAGAATTGGGACACGCCCTCTTGGATTAGATCCAAAGAGGGGGGATGCCCCATGGTTCATTGGCATGGGAAATTATATGGCGCATCATGGTGCTGGGTGCCTCTTCCAGTGATCTGAATTTTTTTCATAAAAAATTCAGATCCTAAGAGTCCTTATGCTTCTTAACCTCTTATGAGATAAGGGGTGTTCATATTTGAGCTTAGGAAGCTCTCGTGGGACTCTAGGGCTTAGGGCTCTATAAAAAGGACTCACCTCTCATGAGTTTTAATGGCTATTAGCTGAGTCCTGTAATGAAGCCCTGCCCCTCTATTTCCACGCCATCCCTCTCCTTCTTCTACATGCCTACATAGGTCTACACGCCATAGCCTCCACATCCAAGTATTGGGCGTCCACCATTTGGAGATCCAAGAGTTGGGTGTCCGAGATCTATGCAAAGGAAGAAAATGGCAGCAAGTTTGAGAGCCGGTAGTGCTGCTAAGAAGATCAAGTGTTGATCTACATCTAACAAATTAGATCAAGGAATCGGGATTCTTCTTGGCAAAGGAGGATCTAGATCCGAGAAGGAGCGATCCAGATCGGTCTCGAGTGGATGTCCGTAGAGGTTAGATGCGTGTGTCGCTCTGCAGGAATCTTACCAGATTACCACAGCAATCGTATTGCAGTGAAAAACTATCTGTGCAAGGAGAAATCTCTAATCTGATTTTTAAATTTTAGAATCTTAATTTTAGCATGTGAATGCTCTTGGCTATGTGTAGAATAGATCTATATTTTGTATGCATGCTTGATTTAAAAAAATTTTAAATTTAGATCAATTTAATTTTCGCTACAATCTAATATCTGCATGCGTATCTTATAAGTCGGGCTTCCTTTATGTACCACCCTATACTAAGATGTATTGAGGTGTGTATCAACTCGTACCAAGATGTGCCGACCTATTCCAAGTAGCAAGATAAAAATTAGGAATAATGGTTAGAAGGTTGTTTTGGTAACGGGTGCATACCATAATATATTGAACCAATAACGTACTGCCATAATACCTGGTAGCGATACTGTGAATCTTGGATAAAGCACATAAGAAGGTCCAAAAGTTAAAAAGCAAAAGGCAAACCTCAATGTACTAGATCAAAGAAATAAAAAAGAACCCTTTAGATTTAAATATATAAGCATGAGCTTTGTTTCTAACATGCAAAATATGCCAAACTAAAAAAATTCTGAGAAGTAAAAGAGTTTCAAAAATATAAAGTAGATTTAGACAGACTAAAATCTTTTATAATTACTGCAAATTCTCTTATAATTAAATAAAAGACTTGGTCTAATGTAATTAAGTAGCCTTTGTTATACTCTAGTGCATACTATGTCTGGTTAGTTGTTCTATAGTTCTTTCTATAATCATGTCTTTATGCATGATATTGCCAAGGAATTGAATAATTTGTGAATAATAATTTCTAAATGAATTGAATACGCTGGTTGTTCATGTACACCATACCTAATATAGTGCCTTGCTCGCTGGTCAATACTTTTAAGCTATTTATACTAACATTACATCCTCTCATGCAAACTTTACCAATACTTGTTTTTTTTTTAGAAAAGGGCATTTTTGTGCATGGACGCTCGCCACTATGGAGTCTAAAAAAAGTCAGATGTACATAAACTTACCCTTATATGCTGAGAGGCTATTTCTATATTTCAAATGCATCACACCTAGAGCAATTTTATCATTGTGCCTAGGCATTCCCTCTAAAACATAATTCTTAAGTTTGACAGCGTGGAATCCAAGTGGACAACCTTCAAACTTTGAAAAGCACCAAAGGCCAATCTTAGGTGATTTGATTCAATGTAAAAGACTCCCACCATGCAACTTGAGTGTCTGCAACTCACTGAATATTTCCTCATTCTGACTAGCATTAAATTCTAAACTATTATCAAAGTGCAAGGTCGTGGCAACCAACCAACATAAAGTTCCAAAAATACTGGAGTATGACGGTAATGTTCCTTGGGAATTCATATCTAGAGTTATATTTAACATGCTGCTAGACATTACCAACGGTCAAATTCAATGGATGCTAACAATGTGGCTTAGTCAGTTACATTCGTCGCCAACTATAATGACTTAGACTGAAGAATTCTACTCAAGTTTAACATAGATTTTCTCCATTCTCTCTTTATGGTGCTCCAACACTTTGAAGTCACATACAAAATATAAGCAAAATAAATCATCTCCCGTCCAACAATCCTATACCATATACTCAAAAAATAATAAAAAGGATAACTAGTACAGTTTTTGTCAGTAGAGACAATGAAAAATAAAACTAAAACCTCCCATGAGATAGGCTTATGGGTTAGGGCATTTGTTAAACTGAATGCTTATGTCACTTAATGGAAGCTTCTATACAAGAACATAGAAAGAGATCTTGTGCATATGATGCTAGACCTTTACATGCATTATACCATCATCAACAAATAATCGATTCTTTTCTCCACTGTTATTAAACCCGGCCCGGCCCGGCCGGTCGGACCGAAAACCCGGTGACCCGATCAGAAGACCGGGCCGGTTATCTAATTAAATCGTTTATGTTTAAAATTCGGTTAAAACCGTATGAACCGGCCGGTTGAACCGTGAACCATCTGACCCGGTCTAACCCGGTTGAGCCGTAAAATTAAAAATTAAAATTTTTTAATTTTCGAGATCGACAGTTCGACTTCCCTTCCTCCCGTCGTCCCTTCGTCTCTTTGTTCCCGAGCTCAAACCCCAGCGGTCCAACCTCAGCCAGTCAGCCATCTTCCCTCGACGTCGTCGGCGACGAAATCAGCAGCGACAACCGACAGCGAAGGAGGAGAGAAGAACCGAGTCTTCTCCGTCTCCGGTGAGTAATCTAACTCTTTTTTTTTTTTCCAAATCTCCGGAGTCCGGCAGCTCTGCTCCGTCCGCTTCCTCCAAGGCTCCAACCGCTTCCTCCGTCCGCTTCCTCCAAGGCTCCAACCGCGAGTCCGCGACCGCCCTCCTCTGCTCGCCCCCTCCCCTCCGGAGTCCGGACCTCCCTCTGCCTCTTTCTTCTCCGCTGGGCCGCCTTCACCCTCCGCCTCCTCCTCCTCCGCCGTCCGCCTCCTCTTCCTCCGCTCGATCCCCTCCCCCCTTTGCCTCCTCCTCCGTCGGCTCCTTCCCCCCTCCGCCATCTCCTCCTCCTCCGTATGCTCGACTCCCTCCCCCCTCTGCCTCCTCCTCCCTCGGCTCCCTCCCCCCTCCGCCGCCTCCTTCTCCTCCTCCGTACGCTCAACCCCCTCCCCCCTCGGCCTCCTCCTCCGCTCCGTTCCCTCCCCCCTCCGCCTCCTCCTCCTCCTCCTCCTCCGTACGCTCTCCCCTCTGCCTCCTCCACTCGGCTCCCTCCCCCCTTCGCATCCTCCTCCTCCTCCTCCTCCTCCTCCTCCATATGGCCGTCGGTCGTCCGCCTTCCTCCCCCTTCCACCGCCTCCTCCTCCTCCTCCGTATACAGCCGCGGACACGGTGATTTTTTTTTTTTTTTAAATGCTGTGAGCCTGTGACTGTGATACAGTGATAGTGTGAGTGTGTGACTGTCTGCGGACATGATAATTTTTTTTTTTTTTTACTGCAGTGTCACAGTAATACAGTATTACTGTAAACACCACAGTACAGTAAACACCCATGATTCTGTGAACATGAAAAAAAAAAATTTTTTTTAATGATGCTATGCTGATTGATACAGTAAATATTAAATATTATTTTTTTAATTTTTGTAATCTGTGATCACCATGAGTTTGACTCTATAGGATCATGGAAAAAAAAAATTTGGATAGAAATGAAAGAAGATGTTGATGACTTGATCTTGTTATTTATTTATTTTATCTTCTACTTATAAATTATAGCTTAATTTAATTTTCTTTGTAGATTATCAAAATGGCCTCTGTTGAGGGAAGTATGCCATCCATGGATGATTCAAGTAATACTTCATCCACTCAAATAACTGGGGTTAGAGATAAAAGTGATCCTGCATGGAATCATTGTAGAGAAGCTCCTGAACTTAGTGGTAATACCAAAAGGATGAAGTTGGCATGCTTGTATTGTGGAAAGTCATTTGCTGGTGGTGGGATCAATCGCTTCAAACAACATCTTGCAGGAGTAAAAAGAGAAGTAGAACCATGTCGCAAGGTGCCGGCAGATATTTGCCATCAAATGATACAAAATATTCAAGCTATTAGTGAGAAGAAGAAAAGAACAAAGGAAATGGGTGAAGATTACAATCCCTTTAGTGCAAGGCATAAGGAACAAGTATATTATAGGAAATTAGGTGAAGATGATGACATACAAGAAATTCCTCCCTCATCAAACAAGTCTACGGGTAATACAAGAGGTAAAAATATAGAAGGTGGAAAAGGAAAACAACTAGGAACAATTGAAAATTATTTCATGCCAAGAACAACTCCTGGTGCTCAACCAACTATAAAAAGCTTGTTGCAAAACAAAAAAGCAGTTGAAAGGTGTGATCTTGCAGTGGCAACATAGATGATAGATGCATGTGTGCCATTTAATGCTGTCAACTCTAAGTATTATCAGTGCATGATAGATGCAATAGCTAGTATGGGGCCTGGTTACAAAGCTCCAAATTTTCATTCTGTTCGTGGTTATTTGTTAACCAAGAATGTTGATGAGGTGAAAAAGTATGTTGAAAGCTTTCGTGCCACATGGAAGAAAACAGGATGCACAATCATGGCTGATGGATGGACAGATCAGTGTAGGAGAACTTTGATTAATTTTTTAGTTTATTGTCCTAGAGGGACCGTATTTTTGAAAAGCGTGGATGCTTCAGATACCTCAAAGACAGCTGATATGTTGTATAAGTTGTTCAAAGAAATTGTCATGTCCATTGGTTTTGAAAATGTGGTTCATGTAGTGACTGATAATGCTGCAAACTATGTTGCTGCCGGTAAAAAGTTGGAGCAAGACTTTCCTACACTTTTTTGGTCACCTTGTGCTGCTCATTGTCTTAATCTCATCATGCAAGACATTGGTAAGTTAGTTTCAGTGAAGAACACCGTAGCCCATGCTACAGGTATCACAAAATATATTTATAATCATTGTTATCCTTTATATTTGATGAAAAAATTTACTGATGGAAAGGAGATAATTCGTCCGGCACCTACACGTTTTGCTACCAATTTTATTGCTTTACAAAGCATATTGGGCCACAAAGATGCATTAAGAGCAATGGTGACTTCTAGAGAGTGGACAACTTCAGCTTATGCTAAAGATAGTAAAGGAAAAAAGCTCACCGATGACGTGCTTAATTCTCTTTTTTAGAATGAATGTGCAACCATTGTTAAACTAACAGAGCCTTTAATTCGAGTTTTGAGGATTGTTGACAGTGATGATAGACCTTCAATGGGTTACTTGTATCATGCTATGCATCAAGCTAGAGATGAAATGATCAAGAGATTTAGAAGGAGAAAGATTGTAGTTGAACCTTATTTGAGAATAGTTGATTCTCGGTGGGATTTGCAATTACACCAAAATCTTCATGCAGCTGGATTTTGGTTGAATCCCTGTTTTCAATATGACTCAGAACTTATGGATAAACATCCTCGTAGTATTTTTGGACTCTTAGATGTCATAGAGAGATATTCATTTGGTAATCCAACCTTGCAGGAGAACTTAACTAATGAGATGAGATTATTTAGAAATGCAGAAAATGACTTTGGACGCTCATCAACTATAAATGATCGAAGTCGCTTGGCTCCAGATAAGCTTGTTCCTTAGTTATGTTCTTATGCTTTCATTAGTTTTATTGATATAAAGTTTTTTCAATTACATTCTATTTTAACAAATACAATATTTTGTATCTAGATGAATGGTGGGTCACCTATGAAAGTTGTGCACCTAATTTGCAAAAGTTAGCTATTCGTGTTTTAACCCAAACTTGTAGTGCATCCGGGTGCGAGAAAAATTGGAGCATCTTCGAACATATTCATTCTAAAAAGAGAAATAGGTTAGAGCATCAAAGGCTTAATGATCTAGTATTTGTGCACTATAATTTGAGACTACAACAAAGGTAATTTTATTGTGAATGATATCCAATTGCTTGTATTTATTTTTTGTTATTTAATTTTCAAACTAACAAATATTAAATACAGGTTTTATTTCAAGGGTCGCAACTATGATCCTATTGACTTTGAATTGTTTGGTGATAATGATGTGTGGATATTAGTCGATGAGCCATCGGAGTTAACTAGTGAGGAATTAGAAATTTTTCACCGTGAATTGGCATCATGTTCTATTCAAGAAAATAATAATAATGATGAGCGAATTATTTTATTATATAGTTTATGAATAAAATATTATTACAATTTTATTACATATGATTTTTCTTTTTAACTTTTTGTTAAAATTATGATTTTATAGATATATTGAACTTGGAAGATTTGGATGGTGATGATGGTGAAAATGATGGAAATGATGCGAATAGAAGAAAAGACGGAGGAGATGAAAACATTGCAACTCAAGAAGATGTTTTTGCAAAATTGACATAAATTTTAGTCCATTAACTTGAATTTTTATGTTGTGTACTTGTTTATCACTTTTAACTTTTTTTTTTAAAAGATATTAAAGTGAAATGTATAATGTACTTGTTTGTTAAAACTTTTCATTTTGCTAGCAGATGTGGATGGTTATGTTTTAAAGTTTAAACTACTAGTTATTATGCATTTATAACTTTATGCCATTAAATCTTTATATTCATCAATATTTTAGTCTAATTATTTGTATTTATAGGATTACAATTTTGTTTCATTTGTATTTTGATACTTGTAGCATTGGAATATATATTATCAGGACTATTATTGTATTTTTAGATATAAACAGGTTATTAAATTTTAGATTTTATGATTTGTGCATTGACCTGCCGGTTCAACCGTTGACCCGACGGTTGGACCGCTGACCCATTAACCCGGTGCCTTATCCGGGTTAAGACCCGGGCCGAGTTTAATAACTTTGCTTTTCTCGCATGCATATTTATGTTAAATGAATATAGATACATATTGGATATCGAAAGCGTGCACATAAACATGGATATAAGTCAATTAATCTTCATGACCAAAAGATCAAGTTATCACTCGATAGAATTAACACATTCATATTAGATCTCCTATTCATACCACTAGTCACTAAAATGTTAATATAGTTATTTTTTTTAAAAATTTATTAGTGCTATGAGATTAAATGGAATCACAACTATAACCAGACATACAAATTATATAGTTATCTATTCATATCTATTTTTTTTTGACCGAATATAAATATAAATATAGACATTGGTAAAAGGTTCAAATTTATATCTGGATAGTCCGCACCCATATCATTACATAAGAAAATCCATCACTGCTCTGCTCCTTTTCTTTTAAAGAAACAATTCAATTATTCAGAACGAAGATGGGGAAAAGGATAGAAAACTAGGGAGTTAACTCGCTCTAACTCCGGCCGCCGCCATCCGCTCCATAACGCTGAAGGGCCTCTCCAGTAAGCCGGCAGATCCGCCACTGCGGCAGCACCTCCGCCCCCATCTCCTCATAGAAGCTAATCGCATTGACGTTCCAATCGAGCACGCACCACTCCACCCTCCCCATCCCCATCTTCGCCGCCTGCGCCGCCACCGCCGACAGCAGCATTCGACCAAACCCCCTTCGCCGCCACGCCGCCCTCACAAATATATCCTCCACGTACAGCCCCGGCTTCGCCAGGAAGGTTGAGTAGTTTGGGAAGCACAGCACGAACCCCACCACCACCGCCCCTCCGCCGCGCGGCGACGCGAACTCCACCGCCTCCGGGTCCTCCAGTGGGGACTTCAGCTCCACCCGCCGGACGATCGGGCGGAAGAGAGAGGGGTTCGCCGTGTCTTTGTGCTCTTCGTCGCTTTGGGAGAAGGGATTCGGGGAGAGCTCGAGGATGAGCACGGTGAAGGAGAGGAAAGGCGGAGGTTGGGGAGAGGGGAAGAGGGTGGAGGAGAGGGAGGACTCGGTGGTGGAGAAGAGGTGGGTCAGCTTCTCGAACTCCGCCATCTGGTGGATGAGACGGTGGATGTGGGGAACGTCCCGGCTGTCGGCGAGACGGATCCGAGCCCACACAGCGAGTGGTTGTTCCGGTGCGGCGGCGGCGGCGGAGGAGGAGAACATGGTGAAGCCGTGAGGGTTTTGAGGAAGGGGGTTTGGGATGTGGGTTGTTCGGCGGATGCGGCTGCTAGGGTTCGGAGGGTGACAATAGGAGCAACGGAGGCAGAGGTATGGGGTTCAAATGGGCCCAGTCGACGATACAGTAGTCCGATCCATATAACAGTTCTACCATGAAATCATCACATTATTTAAAAAATTAATTTTTTATTTAAAATAATAAAAATTATTAACTGACGAATCAATAAAATTTTCAATCAAATTTAGATAACAATATCCTTCTTTTCAAAAATAATTAATATGATAATATTTTTTTTCATTGAGTGATACAGGATGATTTACATAGTAGAACTAATGTAATCAATAATTTTTGAATCTAATAGACTCAATAATAAGGTCAACCGTCACTCGAACAATGCATTGGATATTCAAGAGTATTATTATTGGATAGTTTAATTCATAAATTTTATTAAGATAATATTTTTTAAAAATAATATAAATTATTTGGCTTGTTTTGTCGGTTGATCTTTTGGTTGTTTCTCAAAATCCATTTGCCAAAACAGGCGATTCATAAAGTACCAAAAAAAAGTTTTATGAAAAATAGATCCTCCCCAAATTTTCATAAACCAATATTTCACAGAAATCATGTTTTTATGTTTTAAAAAAAACTTGCAAACCAACAAACAACCCCTAAAATAAGTTTTTTTTTAATCTTTTATTTTTAAGAACAACATCTAATTGTTTTCTGTAAAACCAATTTTATTTGGTAAGTCATAAAACTAAAACAAGTTTTATGAAAAATAAACCCCTTATCTTTCACAAAACATAATTTATAGCTATTGATTTTAGAAAAACTCGTGAACAACTAAGCGGCCCTAAAGCATGTTTGAGGACCTCCATTAATAACATTCTAACAAAGCTTTTTAAATGTTGTTGTGGTCACAATAAATAGTATCAAAGCTGATCGATTTTATAGATTATGTTGAGTTCAATTGTCGAGAATTAGCCTCATCTTTATCAAAATTTGCATTATAATCACTCAAGCTTCATAAATTTAGAGGAAAATCAGTGCAACCAACTCACAATGGGACTTAATTGATATGATAATATTTATGTGTAAAAAATTATGCAAATATAAATTACATGAAAAATAGATAATTTTATTATAATCTATTTTATAATAAATATTTACACACACACACACACACACATATATATATATATATATATATCATTCTAGCTACATGATATAAAAAAATTAAAATGAAAGTTCAGCATTCATCCAAAATCAGTATGTAAAAACAAAAAAATATTATTTTTATTCCTTCACTCTTTTATAGCTATTATATATTACAAAAGGAATAATATAAATAAATATAATATTATTTTTATACAAAAAATGTAAACTTATTAACCTAATGATCGAGGTGAAATTTCTTTATTTAGGGTTTGGAATAGACTGATCAAACTGAAAGTCTCCTTTTGGGTAAGATTTTGATGGAGCATTGCTTCTAATTTGAGGAGAATAAAATATAGTAATAGAAGATAAAGTTGGTATAGAAGTTAAAATCTACTATCTATAAAATTTTAATTTTTTTGAGTTTATTTCTACCGATCATATCTATTTTAGAAAAATAAGTTGTATTAAAATTGGAAAGATGAATCCAACCTGAGCTATGCGATCATCTTTTTTTAAAAATAGTTTTGTTGCGACTCTTCTACCATTTTCAAACCTCATTGGTTTTGCTTACGACAAAAAGAATTTGGTTGATAAAAAAACATAATTTTGATTAGTGCTCAAAACGAGACAGTTTCAGACAGTACATGGTTTCTAGCAATTTTTCTCATGTTTAGGTGAAATTTAATTGATCTAATCACTTTTTAAAACAACTAGACACACATATGAATATCTAAAAATGAGCAGCATGTTAAAACTCATTTTAGAAATTTTTTTATAAAAGAAACAAGTTGTGGTAGAAACTGTTTCAACACCACTTTCTTGATTTATCATAAAATATCTTTTGATTTGGTTTAAACTTTTCATAACCACGAATCAAGCATGCATAAACCTTTTATACATCATTATTAGTGTATCTAATCAGGATTTAGAGAATTAAATTCTCAAAAATACAAAGAAAACAATAACCACATACAAGAACTCTAGAGTGCACCAAAACAATAAATATATTTTGTTTTTGTATAAGAATATGAATAATGGGTCTGCTACCAAAGTTAGAAAATGTGCATGTAAGAGCAGCAAAAATTTAATATTTTAATATCATATATCAAGCATGTATCGCCATGATCATATTCATATTTTTGTACAAAAATCTTAAACATAGATAGTTTAGAGTTTTATCTTAGAGTAATAAATCAAAATAGAATTCGATCCTTCTTAGCCTCCTATGCGTAAGGCCTCTAATGGTAATCACATGAATCAATCCCTTGAATCAAAGAAGCCTTCAAAACACCCTTGAAGAGAGAGGGGGTCGGCCACTACAATGGTGCTAGCGATTATTCTTTGTGGCCGGCTATAACTATGTATTTATAGGACATATAGGTTGTTTGGGGTTTTCCAAAGAGCTTGGGTCAGCTACACCAATCCTAACCCATGTAGGACTTGTGTTATAACCCATCTTGGATTAGACCTTAAGCCCAATAAGCCCTAGACTAATTAATTAAGTCAATAATTAAATAAGTCCATACTAATCATATTAATATCATTAAGCCTACTAAATTGTTTTAGTGACTTAATAGCCCAATACTCTCTCATCTTTGATCCACATTGACTCTTTTTGTATATGACCCATTAGGTTCATTATTATTTGATAGTAAAAATGATATTAACTCTTTAATATCTCAATTAGAACTATTTCTAATTATCTTGAATTAAAATTTTATTTAATTCTTCCTTAATAAATAATGTTCTATGATTATTCATAAGGTTTCTACTATCCATAAGTAATATCTAGCAATATATTATGGCAATCTAAATAATGATGAATTAGATCAATTTGAACCTTTCTATTATAATTACCATGTAATCAAATGCTTCTATCATATAATATCCTGATTGAATGAAGGCCATGAGATTTTATCAAACCTACTGGTTCAATCATATCCCCAATCTAATTAATCATGACCTATAATGGTTACTCTTGGATCTACTTCCCAATACCATTCCAATTTGGCCAAAGATTTTCTAGGTCAAGTCCATCAGATGCATCAGACATTCTCTCTCTTTACTTGAGAGTGATAGATCCCATATTACACACTCACATATCTCCATGCATGACTCTTTATAGTCAACATATGTATTTCTCAAATTTCTTAATTAGGATATATGGTTATTACATAGTCAAACTATAATAACCCATACACCAGATAACTATGGTGCCTTAGGTCTCCAGATATATATTTCAATTTTATGGCATGCATACTATGTAATAGTCTTACCAAATTATTATTGTTCATTTAATAATCCTATACTTACAAGCATTTTAAGAATCATGTACTAAGAAATATCTCATATTCTTAACTTATTTAAGAATATGTTTTCTTAACATTGATTCTATGGATATATTTATGTAGATTGACATGGAACAACAAGAATATATAAATTCATCCTTTTATTAATTAAATAAAAATACATAAACTTATCCAAAAAGGATGTCATATTTATTGGTTTTTAGGCAATCAACTAACACCAACTTCTTCCACTTCTTTCAGAGTTTAAAGAGTTCTATTATTCAAAACTTTAAATTCTTGTATATCTTACTTTGTTTATTGTAATAAATTTTTGGGGTGAAGAAATTTGGGGTTGGTCTAAAGCTTAAGTCTTAGTTATAAGATTTTGATCGGTAATTCTATAAAAATCAATTGAATTGATTATAAACCTAAAAAATAATTGATTGTAAGGTTATAGTCGGTGATCCCATGAACACTAACTAGATTAGATTGTGAATCTGAAAAAATAATCAGACTATAATTTTGATGATTTATAGTTAGAATTTTTAAGTGAATTGATTTGGAGAGTGAAGGTAGGTGCTGAGTTTAGCACCGGACTATGATAAATCTTGTATATCTGTAATTATGTTGTTATATATATCTCTTATTTTCTACTACATATTTATTTCCTACTAAAAACTCTATAAATGTTGCCCAACAAGATAACCCAAAAAGAGAGAGGATGAATTGAATTTTCAAAAATTTAAATAAGATATGTGCTATTTTTACAAAACAGTGAAGTATTAGTGAGTATAGAAGGTTATGCAATCAAATGAACTAAAATATAGAAGAGATGTAAGACAAATTAGAATGCAAGCAACACACAAACACCATAATTTTGTAGCAATTCGATGTCCCCAGCATCTACGTCCACTTTCTAAGATTTTTAAAAAATTTCACTATAATTTATCCAAGATTACAGTTGGATAATTTTTTCAGATTTACTATCCAAAATTTAGTTGATTTTACATGGGATCACTAACCAAAATTTAACCCAAGCTAATCCTTGGCTTACAATCCAATTACAAGGCTTAGATGAGTCTATCCCCTAGTTTCAATCCCCAATTGAAGCTAGTTACAGAAGAATAGATAAAAATAAAGTAATAAAATTACAAAAGCTCTTTTAATGAGCAAATGATTGTCAATGAAGCTTTTGGAAACTCTCTTTGAGGAAGCTTTTCAATTGAGGAAATTATCTTCTTACTAAAAAAACTCTCTTGATTTGATGGTTCAGGTGGTTGAGGAATGAAAACTCTCTATTCAAAGCTTCCTGATCTTTTTATGTTATTTTTTATTTTTCTCTTTGATTCTCATTCTTGTCACTTTAATCAGGTATTGGAAGTGTTAAATCACTGTTTGAAAGTCCAAAAAGCCATTTTTGACCATTAGAATCTGAAATAGAGCCATTGAAAATATTTCTGTAAAGTTATAAAAATTTTATAGAATTAACTGTTGAAACTCGAGTCGACTCGGATTGACCTCAAATCAACTCGAATGACCTTCGAGTCTGCCTTTTCCAAAATCCTATGCTCTATCTTTTCCTGTAACCTTGACTCAAGTAACTTGAGTCGACTTGATCTACTGCTCGATGCTTCAATTTTTTATTCTGAATAATTATATTTCTATCATTTTTTATCTGAGTCGATTCGGATGATCTTTGAGTTGACTCGAGGGTATACCGGTTGAAACTTTTGTATGCTAGAACTTTCTTTTCTTCTATTTTTCAGCTTGAGTCAACTCGAATTTTACTTGAGTTGACTCAAAATATCCTCAACTGAATTTTTCTGAACTTTTTCAAGTTAAAAGATGTTTTGATTCCAATCTTTTAATGATCTTTTTCACTTTAATTTCAAAGTTTTCTCACTCCAATTAAGCTTCCAAATCTTTTCACTCAAATTAGTGTGAGCCTTAACTGTCAATCTTTTGATGCCTACTAATTTACCTGAAACATTATCTTAATCAAACTATTAGATCCATCATATACTCAAATATTTTGCTATTCATCAAAGTCAATTTCTGGGGTTAACAATCTCTTCCATTTTGATGATGATAAAACTTTAAGTATATGACCAAATGATATATAAATATAATGCAAGGGTCATATTGAGTCAAAATTAAGCCCAAGCAAGTTTAAAGATGTTGTCACTAGATAAGAATATAAATCCTTTTTGATTTTAGATCTTGCTCCCCCTTAGATTATGCCTATATTTTTAAGTTTGGATTTATCTCTTTTTCAATTTACACTTGTATGACCAATGTAGTGCAAAGAGATATCAAAGCAATATTATGATTTGAGCAATGTTTATATCACTCACAAATGTCAAAGTAAGATATAAGTATCAGATTGAGTATCATGGTTTCAAAGTTGCATAAGAATCACAAACATAATACTTTCTTCCCATAAGCATTGTCTTTGTGAAACTTTTACATGGTGTGTCTTATAGCTTGGCTTTCACTTTTCATAAATTATGACAATTAATCTTCTTATATCATGGCTCATTTACTTTTCATATATTATGAAAATTAATCTTCTTATATCATGGCTCATATACATAGTCTTAGTTGTTGGGAATAGTGTTCCAAAGCCAATCGTCAGCCTGTTGACGGTTGTGCTCTTTCTTGTATTAGTATATAAATTATAAATAAATAAAAATTATTTTGGTATTTTTTATCATAAATTATTTCATCTTCTAATGAACTCCTGTGTTATGGAAAAGTCTTTAGGACTATTTAGACTCGACAAAGGAGGATTTATCATTTAGTTCTTAAACCTGTTCGCGACCAAATGATATGTTGTTACCAAGGACAACAATGTTTATCAAGCATAGGTCGTTGTGTGTCATATAAGTTGGTTGTCTTCTTAACCAAGGAGTGTAGAGACACTGGTATGGCATACAGATAAGATGTAAGGGTACATCTGCACTGAATGTGACTGACTCCGGAGCTATTTTTGCTGTCAAGATTTGCTCCGATGGGATATGGGTATAAATGTCCCTCCGACCTGAGACCGCCACGGTGGCTTGCAAGCAACTCACTGCACTTAGGCACTGGACTACCTAAATTTCTAATTCAGTGACGGAAGGCTACTGGGTGTAGTCAAGTACTTGACTTGTCGGTGCGTGTGTCAAGATGGGATTGACCACTCTAGTTCAGGAGCTGTGTACAGTCATATTTCAATTTAGCAAAATCTTGGCCAGGGTAGTCCTAGTGAGGAGTCACAGGACTGTTTGAGTTGAGCATGATTCGGATGATCGAATCAGGGTTGACAGTTTAACTCTGAGTCGTCCTAAACACAAAGGTCAAAAGGGATGAATTATACAGTAACCATATTCTCATAGGTTCTGAGTGTTGTGATTGCGACTATTCGACCTATCTGGATATCAGGTACTATTGCTAGATAGTCACTTCAATTAGTACAGAAATTGATTCCTGTGCTACCGACTTAGATTCGAACCTGCGGGGTCACACACATTAGAGGTTCCTATCTGATCTGATGGCTGGTGAAGAGTCCTAATGCTAGTGGACTATGAGCCCTACGTGTCTGAGACTATGTGATCGAGAATCAAGATTCTCTGATCATGAGTCCCACACATTTTGGGTACCGGGGTCAAGAGTCCCACTGGTTTGGGACTCTTCGATCAAGGTTTCATATCGATGGATTTTGATACCCGGTTACCCATCGAATTTAGACTCAGTATTTATGAGAGATTTAATTAGTGATTTGATCACTAATTAACTCAATTTGATTGAGTAATTATTTTTAGATCAAGTCCAATTGAATTGGATTCAGTTGGGTTTGACCCGATTAGGTTAAATGTTGACCTAATCGTCAAAGTGGTTTGGTCCCTGATTTGATCAGGGGTTGGGCTTAGTCAATTTTTGATTTGATTAGGATTTTATTGAGCCAAATTAAGTCTAATTAAGTTGGGTTTAATTTAGTCTAATTGTGCTTAACCTATTTTGATTAGGTTGGCTCAATTAGGTTCAAACCACCTTAACTTTTCTCCCAGCGCCACCTCACTTCTTCAGCGCCCATTTGAATTCACGAGAAGCAACTTCGCGTGAATTTTCTCCCATGCAGAAGGCATCCCACGCCCCACATATGTGCACCATATGGGTGGATAAAGATGGTTGGTTGGCCATTCAAATTCAAAAGAAAGTTTGAATTTGAATGAGCAACCAACTCCATGCGCCACCTCTTATCCTTTTGTGCACCCCATGTTCTACACAAGAAAGTGTTTCTCATGTAAACTCTCCACGCACAAAGAAGCCACGCCCCTTCTCTTCTCACACCCAGAGTGGATAGGGATGAGTTGGTTTGCATTTGAATTCAAATTCGATTTGAATTCAAGTGTGCAACCACTTATCTTTATCCTCTCATGCGGATAAGACACGTCTTGCACTGTTTTAAAAGAGAAAGAGATGTGGGGCGTGCGTAGAATTTTTTTGAGAAAAGGAAGGGGGCATGAGGAAGCTTTCTGCATGAGGTGAAGTTCCAAAACCTTCCGAGAGAAAAGAAAAGAAAAGAAAAAAAAGTGGGCACACTCTTTTCTTATGTACCCTAGGATTTTGGCTTAGGGTTCGGGAAGCGAGAACGTGAGCTACGAGTGTCGTGAGCCCACCAAACTTTAGAAAGAGTATCATCAACCTCTCTACCACCTTTACTGATAATCTAGAGCATCCGAAGAGTCAGCAAACATCGATCGAAAGAGTTCGATCAACATCGGCCATCAAAAAGGTGCAGTCACGAACTAGCATTCGTGAGGAGCCGATCAGATTGGGAGCTTTGTGTGGATGATCCGCAGAGGCCAGATACACTGTGTGACTATATTACAATGATCAGACTCTTTCGATGGTGACCAGATTGTGACGATCGACTATCCGCACAAAGGTATTGTGTTCTGAACACATAACAGTAAATTATTTACTGTTCAAATTTAAATTTCAAATTTAAATGCATGCATGCTATATATCATATTTAGATCCTAGTGTAGAATAAATATATATTAATTAATTAAATTAATTAATAATTTTCACTATAAAATAGTAATTTTGAAAAAGTTTTAAAATTACTATTTTATCCCTGCACTCAAATTTTACTACAAATGGTATCAGAGCAGGTTCTAAAATATGATATATATATTTGCATGCGTAGATTAATTTATAATCTAAAAGTTTAAATTTAAAATTTAAAATTTAAAATTTAAAATTTAAATTTTGAAAGTTATTCAAAATTCAAAATTTTGAAATTCAAAATTTGAAATTTGAATTTTGAAATTTGAAATTCAAAATTTAAAAATTTAAAATTTAAAATTTAAAATTTGATTAAAATTTTAAATTTAAAATTCAAAATTTAAAATTCAAAAATTTGAAATTTAAAATTTATTTAAAATTTAAAATTTAAAATTTAAAATTTGAAATTTAAAATTTAAATTTTGAAATTGATATATTTAGATATACTTGATCCAAGTAGCAAGTAGTCTAATTGGGTTGGTTGCCATGATCATCCGATCATAGGAGAAAAGTAGAGTTTAAAGGCCCTCTCCCCCCATATGATGGGGTTCTCCTATGGCGGTAGGGGTGCCGCTGCAATTATATCCCATGCAGATAAAGCAACGAAAGGACTTAATTATAAAGGTTCAATTATAAAATTTATCATGAATGTGTTAGATTAGATCTAAAGAAATATTTATGATTTATTTTGATTGAGTTATTTTCTGTTATGTAATTAGTAATAGGATTGCTATTTATGAATTGTACTGATCTATTTGTGAAATGAGTCAACATATTTGGTGAACAAAAAATAAAACCTTTCAAATTTAAAAATTATTTTTGAAATGCCAAACCCTGACCCATCAGCCCAAATACTTAATTAAAAGAATTAAGTGTTGTCAAGTTGGTTTAGAATTGTGAATTAAGATCTAAGACAATTGCATAAACTTGTGGGTTAATGGGTTAGATGGATTAGGTCTATAATTGGGTTAGACCTAAGGTTAGCTTAAAGAAATGGACTAAATTAGAGTAATTGATCAAATCTAATCAAAAGTTGAATTAGATTAGGTCAAGGACACTCTAGACTCAACTCCAATAGTTGTAGTTGAATGGGTCCATGTCTTTAACTAGACCAAGATGGACTTAATTCATGGTTACGCGGTGGAACTCTATTTACTAAGTTGATCAAATTAAAACTAATGAACTGGTTGGTGTCTAAGATAAGTTCAGCAGTTTGACCAGTGGTTCTTAAGTGGGAGCTACTCGCATTGATTCGATCTCTGACAAGTTAATGGCATATCCCCACCACTGATCTCACTTACCTGGCCAACCTGGTGAGTTAGGTTTTGATTAGATCACTTGGTGATTAGGACTCACCCATGTCATTAGGTAAATCAGTGTGATTGATTTAGGTGCTCCTAATACCGACTTTAATTAAATTCTTTTTAATTTGACTTGGTGAAGTCAGTGGGAGGATTGAAATTAGCTGGTTAATTTCTTCTCTTCTATCCTTTAATAAAAATCCTCAAAAATTATTAGGTCCCTAAAATGATTAAGTTATAATGATAACTAAGTCATAGCCTCCCATTAAGTGAGTGATAATGAGTCCATTAGTTTAATAATCACTAGAGGCCCAAAGGTCTGGTGCTTATTGACTAATAGAATTATCATTCATAGTATGATAATTTAGTTGAATCTTTCTGATGGTGGTCAGGTTGGCCGGCCAAAGTCGGGTCTGATCATTTATTGATCCGATTCACCAAATCAAGTCATGTTAATGGTTGGACCTAACCAGATCTTTTCAGTGGAGGCCAAAGCCTACTGATTAGGTTCTGGGGCAAAATTTATTACTAGAAGTTGTTTAGAGAAACAACTGGTTATGAACCTACCCATAGATGCACATGGGTTGACCAACCAAAGTTGGGCTCGTGTGTAGTCTGTGTGGATTCTAGTACCCACTAAGAAATTAAAGTAATTTCTCGAATTGGAGGTTGAGGCTATCAGTTTGTAAAAATATTGGGAGAAACTTTAGACTAAAGTTCAAGTCTTTAGTATTAATAATTTATATACTATAGAGGTCTGATTTTTCTTTATGCAGTTATGGCCACTACCCTATCGCTTCAGTCATTATTAGATAATGACAAGCTCATGGGACCTAATTTCGATAGCTGGTATAGAAAATTAAAAATCATTCTGTTGCCCAGCTATGCAACCCAAGAGGGGGGGGGGTGAATTGGGTTTCTAAAAATTTTAAGCCCAACTGATTACTTATGAAGAACAAAACAAAGACTTTAATTCAATATTAATTACCTAAAGCAGGAATGCAAGAATATAATAAAGATATAAAGTGAAGCGATAAAGCACACCACAAACACAAGAATTTATAGTGGTTCGGTGCTAACCTTGCACCTACATCCACTCTCCAAGATCCTACTTGAGAATTTCAATCCACTATCCTTTGTATTCAACCCGAATACAAAACGTCGAAAACTCCGACACTAGCTATCCCAAGCTAGATCACTTATTTTCCGGGTACAAGTAAACCCAAAACACTCCAATTTTAGGTTCGGATCAACCTTTCCTTGTTTTGGAAATCCTCCAAGAACAAGAACAAAAACTTACAAAGAGTAAGAATATTTAGAGCACGGATTAATACAATAACAACTCCTTAAATGAGCAAATATAACAATAAAAACTTTACTCAAATGATGAACCCCTTTTTTCGAATTTTCTCAAAGTGGATGAACGCTTGAATGCTTGAGAAGAGGTTGATTGTTGATTGAAGATCTCTTGAAAGCTTTGAACGATCTCTAGATCAAGGTTGAAACAATAGGCGTGAAGGATTCTCTCCTTGAAAGCTCTTGCTTTTCTCTTTCACAATCTCTCTGGTATATTGTGGATCCTCTCTCTTTTTCTTTTTGGATTTTTCGTTGATCTCAGGCTTTTTCGTGCAGATTTCGGATCCTCTCTTCTGTTCTTCTCGTTTTTGATTTCACGTTTGATCCGCTATTTAATCTGCAATTTCTTTCACCATTTTAAGTATTTTGTAGCATTAGAAGCAAGAGAAAACAATTTAGGTAGATAAAGAGCCGTTAGAGCAATTTTAGGAAGCATAAATGGCAATTAAAATGGGCAAAAAAATAGCCGTTGCTGACATTTTCCGTCGCAGGGGTCGACTCATGAGTCGACTCATGCATCAGGAGTCGACTCATGAGTCGACTTCTGTTGCACAGACCAGAAGGTCTGATTTCTGGATTTTTCGGCTCAAATCAGCAGAGGTCGACTCATGAGTCGACTCATGCCTTGTGGGTCGACTCATGAGTCGACTCACAGGTCGTGCCAAGTCAAAAATCCAGCGTGCCATGGGATTTTTTTTTTTTTGCGTGCCAATCAGCTCACAGTGCCATGAGTTGACTCATGAGTCGACTCATGCACTTCAAACCTTCATAACTTCAAAAGTATAAGTCCAAATACAATGAAATTTTCACTAATAGTTTACAAATTATTTGTTCTATCAAATGATACTATCAAATCAGGATTTTAGTGAAATTATGATTTTGCCCTTGAAGAGCATAAGGACTTTTTCATTTTAAAATTATTTGTATCCCTTCAATCTGCTTTGTAATCATCAAAATCAATCTAGGAGCAACAATCTCCCCCTTTTTGATGATGACAAAATATTTGAACAAAAATATTTATGTTAATGCATTAATTTCAAAAGAATCCATTATAGGTGTATATGCTAGAAAAGAGTATGATTCTTTTGGCATGTAATATAAATGCAAAAATAGTTTGTCCATTTTCTTAAAGATTTGAAAAGGGTATTAGATCATTTTGAGTTTAAGATATATCAGAGCAAGAGAAGAGAAATAAATTTTGCAATGTATCAGAGCAAGAAAAATAATTTTTACAATGTTATCAGAAAAGATTTTATAATGTATCAGAGTAAATGTTATAATATATCAGAGAAAATTTAACACTGTATCAGAGCAAATGTTATAATATATCAGAGAAACTTTCACACTGTATCAGATCAAATTTTATCATGTATCAGAGCAAGTTAAAAGAAATTTTAGGGTGTATCAGAGTAAATCAAATTTCTTAAGATGTATCAAGGTAAATAAAATTTCAAAAGATGTATCAGAGCAAGTTTGAATTTTGAAATATATCAGAGCATATAAAAAAATTACTTATTTACATTGTACTTATGATTTTGCTTTTGATGGATGGCTTTTTGTTTAATTTCTGTCTGATACCAAATTTCGATACCAAATTTCTCAAAGTTTTGTTTAATTTTTCCAATATTTGTTTCCCAATATAATTTTTTTTAATCTTCCAATTTTTGTTTAATTTCTCAAGTTTGGTTTAATTTCTCAAGTTTGGTTTAATCTTCCAATTCTTGTTTTTGTTTAATTTCTCAAGTTTGGTTTAATTTCTCAAGTTTGGTTTAATTTCTCAAGTTTGGTTTAATCTTCCAATTCTTGTTTTTGTTTAATTTCTCCAGTTTGGTTTAATCTTCCAATCTTTGTTTTTGTTTAATTTCTCAAGTTTGGTTTAATTTCTCAAGTTTGGTTTAATTTCTCAAGTTTGGTTTAATCTTCCAATTCTTGTTTTTGTTTAATTTCTCCAGTTTGGTTTAATCTTCCAATCTTTGTTTTTGTTTAATTTCTCCCCCTTTTTCTCATAATTTAGGGTTTTGCTTTTTGTTTAATTTCAATTTTTGTTTATGTTTAATTTCTCTCCCTTTTTGACATCATCAACCATAGTTAACTCTTTCTTTTTCTGAAACATTCTTTAATTTCTTCCCTTTTAGAGTTTTTCACAGATGTTTGCTCCCCCTTAATATAATAATTATCAACAGTAATTAACAACAAAGAGAAGATAATATTTCAACAAGAAGAAAATATATAACCAAAATATGATCGATATCATTACAAAAAGGTAGAAATATAAGTAAAAGATGATTCCATTAATATCATAATTGTTTCAATACATAGTTCTTAAAAAGTCAACCAGCTAATTGTCAATACATGGCCCCAAGGTATAGATCCTAGAACAAGATACTAACTCCTAGGACCTAGTAAAGATCAAGATAAGTCAATGATCGGAGTCATCAGAGATAGGGTGAGGAGATGATGGATCAGAAGTGCGTCCTCTACCCCGTCTGCCTCTGGCACGAGCAGGAGAACGAGATGAACTGGGTGGCTGAGAACGCTGAGATGCTAAGGACTGAACAGAAAGGGTGAGTCTGATAGAATCAAGTACGTTCAGTGCTCTGGAAACAGATTGAAGTAGAGCAGTGAACTGGGTGGTAGCATGCTCACTCGATCCTCGGATCTCTTTCCTCAGTAGCTCATATCCACCTTCTAGTGCTCCTCTGAGCCTGCCAGCCTCTGCAGTGAGGTCTGTGACCTCAATAGTAGACTCCTATGGCTGGGGATGGGCCAATGCAAGGACTTGCCCCTGCAAGTCAAGAACTCTGCCAGTAAGTCTCCAGACTGTGTCCTCAAGCTGCTGTATCCTGATGGACTGATCTGATATCATCTGAAACACAGTGGAGATGTGGGGAGTAATGGTCTGATCAGAAGAAGTGGCACCAGGTGCAAAAGAAGTACTACCCCACTGACTAGACAGCAAAGAAGCCACACGCTGTGATATATGCTCGATCTGATCGTCAGCCAGTCTGAACTCTGAATGAGGTGCTCTGCTCTCTGGCTGATACACTGGTGTGGGCATCCTAGTAAACTCAGAAGGGCCAGCCTCAGTATCAGGAATGAACTGGGTATCTGGTGATGCTGCCCTGAAGTCATGTACAGGAGAAGATGGACCTTCTTCTTCTACTCTGCCTTCAGTTCTATCTTCAGCTCTTTCCTCAGCTCTCTCGTCAGCTCTTTCTTCAGAGCCCTTGATCCAACCACCAACAGTCTTTGTAATTCTCATTCGGTGCAGGCTGTGTTGGTTGAAAGTGTCCACATGTGAGAGCTTGGTAGGTGTCTCCCCCTCACTGCTAACTCCAAACCTCCTAAATACTCTAGTAAGGGCCATACCATAAGGCAAGTGTGCCTTGGATCTGTTCAAAGTTTCTCTCATGGCCTCTATCATAAGTGCAGGGAGGTTTAGGGGGGTCTGAGTGATGATATGAAACATGACACATACATCTCTGCCAGATAGTAAGTCATGTCTACCACTCCTAGGAAAGAAGAGTTTTGTTACAATCTGATGCAGGACCCTCATCTCAATGGACAATAGCTTTGCTTCCAATTTGTTTAAACTTCCTGAAAAAGCTTCTCCTAAGATAATTCTGATCCCTTCTTCTTTAATTGAGAGTTCCATATATGAGTATCCTTCACTAGGCAACTGAAGTATTTCTCCCAATATCCTAGAATCCAAGCATATGTCAATCCCCTTGACTGTTGAAGTCACTGACCCGTTTCCATAATGTAGGTTCTGGTAGAACTCTCTAACTAGATCAACATAGGTGACTTCCTTAAGGGAGCAGTAGAGTTTCCATCCTTGATTTTTGATCTTACTTGCAAAAGTAAAGCCTTCTTTCTCAAAGAACCAAAAATCTATGTTTTTTCCGGTTTCTACTTTTCTATCAGAAAGAGGATTTACACTGGGGCTTATGGAGGATTGAGAGGGACCTTGAGCAGGTACTGAAACTGGAGCGGAAACACTGGAAGACTGAGCATGCCTTTTCTTTCGGACAATTTTCTCAGGCTCACGGATTGATTTTCTTCTTTGGGGAAGTTTCATCTTTGGAGCCATATCCAATAAGGTAGCAGACAAGAAGACTTGAATTGAGAGGAGGAGGGATCTCAAGAGAGTAAAGAGGAATTTTAGTGGAGAAAAGAAGTGGATTTTGGAAGTTCGGTGAAGTGCTAGGGCACGTTCCAACCGCGCCAAGCAATGCGAGAAAGCACGAGAAATCTCTTTTCCAAGGAGGCGATTTTTGGTGGAGAGTAGGAGGGAGAATTGCCTCGAGATAAATCCTTGGATTTGGAGCAAAAAAGAGTTGGAAAGAACGGCTTTCGGAAGGAAGACGATGAGAAGATGAGTCGTCTCACAAACAGGGTTCCCGTTTAAAAACAATGAGCCCGTGGGAAGTTTGTGGGATTTACAAGTTTGCCATTGAGTCGACTCATAGGGGTCGACTCATGAAGTTCAGAAATTCAGGAAAAATGCAAATAAATTCCAAAAAAATTCAAAATTTTGGGAGAAGGAATTTTGCTCAATGATAAGTTTTTAGAGTGATAAATCTGAGCTTTTGGGACCAGGATAGATGTTGAAAATTGAGCTCTAATCAATTCTTTGGAAATTGAGAAATTTTAGGCAAATGGATCTAGAATTCCTAGATTTCTTCTAATTTCATAGAATCTATCCTCACTAAGGGCCTTTGTAAAGATATCAGCTAATTGATTTTCAGTGCTAACATATTCAAGAATTATATTTTTGTTTTGAACATGTTCTCTTATGAAATGATGTCTTATTTCAATATGTTTGGATCTTGAGTGTTGTATTGGATTTTTAGATAGATTTATGGCACTTGTATTATCACATTTTATTGGTGTTTCATTAAGTTTGATTCCAAAATCTTCGAGTTGTTGCTTAATCCACAAGATTTGAGCACAACAACTTTCGGCTGTAATATATTCGGCCTCAGCCGTAGACAGTGCCATCGAATTTTGTTTCTTGCTAAACCATGAGATTAGGTTAACTCCAAGAAATTGGCAAGTTTCACTTGTGCTTTTTCTATCTAATTTACATCCAGCAAAATCAGCATCTGAATATCCTAATAAATTAATTTGTGAGTCCTTAGAGTACCATAACCCTATAGTTTGTGTACCATTTAAGTATCTAAGGATTCTTTTAACAGCATTCAAATGAGATTCTTTAGGATTAGATTGATATCTAGCACATAAGCAAACACTAAACATGATATCAGGCCTACTTGCAGTTAAATATAATAATGAGCCAATCATACCTCTATAGTATTTTAAGTCTACGCTTTTACCTTCATCATCCTTGTCAAGCTTGCATGAGGGACTCATTGGTGTGCCAATTGGTTTGCAGTTCTCCATTCCAAATCTTTTGGGTAGTTCCTTGGTGTACTTGCTTTGGGTGATGGAGATTCTCTCTTTTGATTGTTTGATTTGGAGTCCGAGGAAGAAGGTGAGTTCTCCCATCATGCTCATCTCGAACTCTCCCTGCATAAGCTTAGCAAAGTCTTGACAAAGGGATTCATTAGTAGACCCAAAAATTATGTTATCAACATAAATTTATATAATTAGCATATCATTTTGGTTTCTTTTAATAAATAGGGTTGTATCTACATTGCCTCTTGAGAAACCATTATTTAGTAGAAATTTGCTTAGCCTTTCATACCATGCTCTAGGTGCTTGTTTTAGACCATATAAAGCTTTATTTAATCTAAAGACATGATTGGGAAAAGCATGATTTTCAAATCCAGGGGGTTGTTCTACATATACTTCTTCAGAAATATATCCATTTAAAAATATACTTTTAACATCCATTTGAAATAACTTGAAATTCATAAAGCAAGCATATGCAAGTAGAAGTCTAATAGCTTCTAATCTAGCAACAGGTGCAAAGGTTTCATCAAAATCAATTCCTTCTTCTTGATTATATCCCTTAGCAACCAGTCTTGCTTTATTTCTAATTACATTTCCATGCTCATCTAATTTGTTTTTAAAGACCCATTTTGTGCCAATTATTGAATAATCTTTAGATCTTTTCACTAAGGTCCAAACATTATTTCTTTCAAATTGATTAAGTTCTTCTTGCATAGCATTAATCCAGTTATGATCATTTTCAGCTTCTTCAAAAGTTTTAGGTTCAAGTTGAGATACAAATGCACAATGATTAAGTACATCTCTAAGTGAAGAACGGGTTTTTACCCCATGCATAGGGTCACCAATAATTAACTCCTTAGGGTGGTTGTGAACATACCTCCATTCCTTGGGTAGGTCATTTGTACCTTGAGGTTGTTCTTGAATTTCTTCACCTCTTTCATTTTGTTCGTCTTCTTGATCCTTGTCTTCTGGAGTTGCTGAGTCTTTCAGAGTAATCTCCTTCATACCTTCTATTAGTGGCTCTGCATCATCAACACCCTCATTCTTCCTTGAAGGAAGATCGTTAGATTCATCAAAAACAACATGTATGGACTCCTCAACTACTAAAGTTCTTTTGTTGAAAACTCTAAATGGTTTACTAGTAGAGGAGTAACCTAAAAAGATTGCTTCATCTGATTTTGCATCAAATTTACCAAGTTTTTCTTTTCCATTATTTAATACAAAACATCGGCAACCAAAAATATGAAAATATGCAATATTTGGTTTTCTTCCTTTCCAAAGTTCATAGGGGGTTTTCTTTAAAAATTGTCTAATTAAAGCACGATTTAAAATGTAACATGCTGTGTTAATAGCTTCCGCCCAAAAATATCTTGGAAGGTTGCTTTCACAAACCATGGTACGGGTCATTTCTTCTAAGGTTCTGTTTTTCCTTTCAACTACCCCATTTTGTTGGAGTGTCCTAGGAGCAGAGAAGTTATGGCCAATTCCATTTTCATCACAAAAATTTTCAAAATCTTGATTTTCAAATTCAGTTCCATGATCACTTCTAATATTTTGAATTGAAAACCCTTTTTCATTAGAGATTTTTCGATGAAATTTAGTGAAAATATGAAAAGTTTTATTTTTGTGAGCTAAAAAGAAAATCCAAGTAAAACGAGAATAATCATCTATTATTACAAATCTATATCATTTTCCTCCTAGACTAGTGGTTCTTGTTGGTCCAAATAAATCCATATGTAAGAGCTCTAAAGGTCTAGAAGTTGAAACAGTATTTTTGGATTTAAATGATACTCTAGTTTGTTTACCTAATTGGCATGCATCATAAATTCTATCCTTTTCAAAATTCAATTTTGGCAAACCGAGAACTAAATCCTTTTTGATTAATTTTGAAAGAGAATGCATGCTAATATGTGCAAGTCTACGATGCCACAGCCAACTAGTCTCATTTATTTTAGCATTTAAGGAAACTAGGCATTGCATGTCTAATTTAGTTAAATCATTCAAGTCTACCATATAAACATTGCCATGCCTATGTCCTATAAATTTAATGCCATCGTTAATAGGACTCGTCACAATGCAAACAGATGATTCAAAACTTACTTTATACCCTTTATCACAGAATTGACTAATGCTAAGTAAGTTATGCTTTAAACCTTTAACTAATAAGACATTCTCAATGTATTTGGAGAGAGTGATACCAATGTTACCTATCCCGATGATCTTTCCTTTGCCATTATCTCCAAAGGTGACCATCCCTCCATCCTTAGCATCAAGCGTGATGAATTGTGATTCATCACCAGTCATGTGTCTCGAGCATCCACTGTCAAGATACCATTTCCTGTTTCCTTCTTGGGATGCTAGACACACCTGCAAGCAAAGATCAAGTTTCTGTCTTAGGTACCCAAGCTTTCTTGGGTCTTTTCAGGTTAGTCAGAATGGTTCCTTTTGGAACCCATATTTTCTTTGTATTTGCATATTTGTTAATAAGACATGTATATGATTTATGTCCTATTCTTCCACATTTAAAACAAGTAATATTTGTAGACTTGTTACTTGAATAATTTACATAAATATCCTTCAGAAATTTTTGTTTCTTCAGAGGTTTATAACCAAGTCCAGCCTTATCATATATAGCTTTCTGATTTTCAAGGATCATATTTAGTTTGTTTGAACTTAAGGTGAACTTATCTACTATAGATTTCAGCTTGTTCATTTCATCCTTTAAGTTTTGATTTTTTTGAATCAAGGTGAATTTTTTAATTGAAAGATTTTCAGCTTGTTTTACTAAGGACTGATTTTCCAATTTTAGTTCTTTGTTTTTCTTTCCTAGTTTCTTTAATTCATCAATTGAATCATAGAATGCTTCATGCAATTCTTCAAAAGTAAATTCACTAGTGGATTCAGAAGTTACCTCATTTTCGTGTGCCATCAGGCACAGGTTGGCTTGTTCTGTTGAGGTTTCCTCGTCGGAGCTTGAGTCATCACTCGCACTCCAGGTTGCCATCATTGCCTTCTTTTTGAACTTCTTTGGACCTTTCTTCAATTGTGGACATTCGGATCTGAAATATCCTGGCTTCTTGCACTCATAGCATATAGGGGGTTGATCTTTCTCCTTTTCTTTACTTTGATCCCCTTTTGTGAATTTCTTTCTCATCCCCTGTTTTCTTTTTCTTAGAAACTTCTTAAATTTTCGGGTGATGAGAGCCATCTCTTCATCCTGATCTTCATCTTCAGAGTCATCCATTTCATAATCAGGCGAAGTTGTGGATTTGAGGGCAATGGTTCTTTTCTTTTTGACTTCATCCTCTTGATGTTGCTTCATGCTGAGTTCATGAGTCATCAAGGATCCAAGAAGCTCTTCTAGAGGTAGAGTGTTCAAGTCCTTTGCTTCTTGGATGGCAGTCACCTTGGCTTCCCAAGTTCTTGGCAGTGACCTGAGAATCTTCCTTACAAGTTCACTGTTAGTATAAGATTTGCCAAGACTCTTTAAACCATTGATTATATCAGTAAAACGAGTAAACATAGCAGTTATGGACTCATCATGCTCTATTTTGAACAATTCATATTTATGTACAAGCATGTTTATTTTAGACTCTTTTACTTGATTTGTTCCCTCATGGGTTACTTCTAACCTATTCCATATTTCTTTAGCAGATGCACAAGTAGAAATGCGATTAAATTCACTTGCATCTAGTGCACAATAAAGAACATTCATGGCTTTGGCATTTAATTGTGCCAATTTCTTGTCAACCTCATCCCATTCTTTCTCGGGTTTGGTTGATTCCTCACCATCTAAAATCTTGGTGGGTGTGTGAGGACCATTCACTATGATACTCCACATATCATAGTCGAGTGCTTGTATGAAAATCTTCATCCGAGCTTTCCAATAGGTGTAATTAGACCCATTGAAAAGTGGAGGTCGGTTTGTTGATTGCCCCTCGGCTAGAGAAATACCAACATGGGTTGCCATAGATCTTTGGCTCTTTGATTATTAGATCAAAGAGGGGCTAGAGCACCGGCTTTGATACCACTTGTTGCCCAGCTATGCAACCCAAGAGGGGGCGGGTGAATTGGGTTTCTAAAAATTTTAAGCCCAACTGATTACTTATGAAGAACAAAACAAAGACTTTAATTCAATATTAATTACCTAAAGCAGGAATGCAAGAATATAATAAAGATATAAAGTGAAGCGATAAAGCATACCACAAACACAAAAATTTATAGTGGTTCGATGCTAACCTTGCACCTACATCCACTCCCCAAGATCCTACTTGGGAATTTCAATCCACTATCTTTTGTATTCAACCCGAATACAAAACATCGAAAACTCCGACACTAGCTATCCCAAGCTAGATCACTTGTTTCTCGGGTACAAGTAAACCCAAAACACTCCGATTTTAGGTTCGGATCAACCTTTCCTTGTTTTGGAAATCCTCCAAGAACAAGAACAAAAACTTACAAAGAGTAAGAATATTTAGAGCACGGATTAATATAATAACAGCTCCTTAAATGAGCAAATATAACAATAAAAACTTTACTCAAATGATGAACCCCTTTTTTCGGATTTTCTCAAAGTGGATGAACGCTTGAATGCTTGAGAAGAGGTTGATTGTTGATTGAAGATCTCTTGAAAGCTTTGAACGATCTCTAGATCAAGGTTGAAACAATAGGCGTGAAGGATTCTCTCCTTGAAAGCTCTTGCTTTTCTCTTTCACAATCTCTCTGGTATATTGTGGATCCTCTCTCTTTTTCTTTTTGGATTTTTCGTTGATCTCAGGATTTTTCGTGCAGATTTCGGATCCTCTCTTCTGTTCTTCTCGTTTTTGATTTCACGTTTGATCCACTATTTAATCTGTAATTTCTTTCACCATTTTAAGCATTTTGTAGCATTAGAAGCAAGAGAAAATAATTTAGGTAGATAAAGAGCCGTTAGAGCAATTTTAGGAAGCATAAATGGCAATTAAAACGGGCAATAAAATAGCCGTTGCTGACATTTTCCGTCGCAGGGGTCGACTCATGAGTCGACTCATGCATCAGGAGTCGACTCATGAGTCGACTTCTGTTGCACAGACCAGAAGGTCTGATTTCTAGATTTTTCGGCTCAAATCAGCAGAGGTCGACTCATGAGTCGACTCATGCCTTGTGGGTCGACTCATGAGTCGACTCACAGGTCGTGCCAAGTCAAAAATCCAGCGTGCCATGGGAATTTTTTTTTTTTGCGTGCCAATCAGCTCACAGTGCCATGAGTTGACTCATGAGTCGACTCATGCACTTCAAACCTTCATAACTTCAAAAATATAAGTCCAAATACAATGAAATTTTCACCAATAGTTTACAAATCATTTGTTCTATCAAATGATACTATCAAATCAAGATTTTAGTAAAATTATGATTTTGCCCTTGAAGAGCATAAGGACTTTTTCATTTTAAAATTATTTGTATCCCTTCAATCTGCTTTGTAATCATCAAAATCAATCTAGGAGCAACACATTCTTGAGCATGAGCGGATCTTTTATGTTGTAACAGATCCGGCACCCGAGGAGCCAGCCTCGAATGCTAGAGGGACGGTCCGAGACACTTTCTAGAAGTGGCTCAACGACTGCACCACCGTTCGATACATAATGCTGGCGGCAATGAATGATGAGTTTAGCCGTAGGTTTGAGAATGCCCAGCCACAGGAGATGCTTCAAATATTGAATGACTCCTTTGGCATGCCTGACGATGTTGAAAGGCACAAAACTAGTTGTGCCATTTTCAATGCTCGGATGAGGGATGGGGCCTCAGTCACTGATCATGTACTGTACATGATCGAAATGATTGAGTGCCTAAGTAAACCGGGCTTTTTCTTGCATGAGCAGCTCGGTAAGGATGTGATCCTTAATTCTTTGCCCAAGTCCTTCCTCCCCTTCCTTACTCATTTTCGGATGATAAAGTCTGTAGTAAACTACCACGGCTTGTTGGGGTTGCTGCAGAACTTTGAGAAGGACCACCAGCTCCATAAGGAGTCAATGAATGTTGTGGGAGGGTCTTCTTCTGGTCGTCGATCCTTTAAGAAAGAGAAGAAGAAGAATAAGAAGAATAAGAAGGTGCAGTCGCATGTTGGGACGTCTGCACAGGTTTAGACCAAGAAGCGCAAGCCCGACCAGAGCCAGGTGGAGTGCTTCTTTTGCAAGAAGCAGGGGCACTGGAAGAAGAACTATCCTCTATACATTGCCTCCCAGGACCCAAACAGGCCGAAGAAGAAGCAAGGTAATTATATGATAACACCTTGCAACTTTTCCATTTGTGATACTACTGCCTGGGTATTAGATACCGGAAGCCCTTATCATATTTGCAATTCGATACAGGGTCTGCAGGTCAGTAGGAGATTTGATGACGGCGAGAGGTTCCTGAACGTTGGAGATGAAAGCAAAGTTTCAGTTCTAGCTTTAGGAATCATGAACCTTGTAATCAATTCTCGTAATATAATTCTGAGTGAATATCACTATTGTCTAAGCTCTTTATTAAATATTATTTCTGTAGGTCTTTTGGCCATGTACGGTTATAAATTTTTAATAAAAAAAAATATTTGCAATATTATTTTGAATGGTGTTACAATATTTGTTGGATAAATAAATAATAAAATTTACTTACTATCACAGCCTGTTAATGTGGTTCAAACCTCTGGTAAACATCCTAGAATAGATAATGTGTCAGAAGTCTACCTTTGACACTGTAGATTAGGTCATATCAATAAGAACAGGATAAACAGGTTGGCTCAAGAAAGAATTTTTGAAGTTGGTGATTGTGAATCACTTCCAACCTGTGAGTCCTGTCTTCTTGGAAAGATGATCAAGTCATCTTTTACTGGAAAAGGTGAGCGAGCCAGTAAACTCTTGGGTCTGGTACATTCTGATGTATGTGGACCCATGAGCTCAAGTGCAAGAGGTGGATATTTCTACTTCATAACCTTCACAGATGACCTATCGAGGTATGGGTATGTCTACTTAATGAAGCATAAGTTGGAGTCGTTTGAAATGTTCAAACTATTTCGAAATGATGTAGAAAAATAAACTGGAAAGTGTATTAAAACTCTTCGATCTGATCAAGGAGGTGAATACCTTTCCAATGATTTTCTGACATATCTTGGGGAGAATGAGATTCTCTCTCAGTGGACACCTCCTGGAACACCACAGCATAATGGTGTGTCTGAAAGGAGGAATCGGACCTTGTTGGACATGGTTCGATCCATGATGGGGTTTGCTGGTCTGCCGATCTCTCTCTGAGATATGCACTCGAATCAGCTTGTTACTTTCTAAATAGGGTTTCGAGTAAGTCTATAACCAAAATACCATATGAGATATGGATAGGACGTAGGCCAATACTCTCGCACATTAAGGTTTGGGGGTGTCCGGCTTATGTTAAACATTTAATTACGGACAAGCTTGGATCTAGGTCTGATAAGTGTAATTTCATAGGGTACCCAAAAGAGACCAAAGAGTATTATTTCTACTTAGCTGATGAGCAAAAGGTGTTTGTCAGCCTTAAGGCAATCTTTTTAGAAAAGAAATTCCTTGGTGAAGGGACTGTTGCCTCTAAGGTCGAACTTGAGGAAGTTCGACGGGTGAAAAAACTAACACAAGTAGCTGAACATGAACCGAATTTGGTTAGAACAGATCCGGAGCCCATTGTTTCTGCACCCTTAAGGCGATCTGGTAGAGTACCACGTCAATCGGACAGATACTATGGTTTCTTGGTCTGGGACGGTGATCCTGTCGAACTTGATGAAAACGATGAGGATCCGATCATCTATATGGATGCAATGCAGAGACCTGACTCTGAGAAATGGCTAGAGGCCATGAAATCCGAAATGAAGTCCATGAAGGTCAACGATGTGTGGACATTGGTTGACCCACCCGAAGGAGTAAAACCCATAGGGTATAAATGGATCTTCAAGAGGAAGAGGGGCACAGACGGAAATGTGGAGATCTATAAAGTCCGTCTAGTTGTCAAGGGATGTCGTTAACGTTATGGTATAGACTATGACGAGATGTTTTCTCCTGTGGCAATGCTCAAATCCATTCGGATTATGCTTGCGATAGCTGTCCATCTGGACTATGAAATCTGGTAGATGGATGTGAAGACAACTTTCTTAAATGGAGAGCTGGACGAAAAGGTGTATATGATACAACCTGAAGGATTCACATCCACAGATGAGTCTAAGGTGTGCAAGCTACAGAGATCCATTTATGGATTTAAGTAGGCATCCTGGAGTTGGAACATACGTTTTGATAAGACGATCAAGACGTATGGCTTCGTTAAGAATGGAGAAGAGCCCTGCATTTATAAGTGGGCTAATGGTCCAGTAATGATATTTCTTATATTGTATGTGGATAACATTCTCTTAATCGAGAATGATGTCCCTACATTACAGGGAATAAAGATTTGGCTGTCGTCACAGTTCTCCATGAAGGATCTGGGAGAAGCTTCCTACATCCTAGGGATGAGGATCTATAAGGATAGATCTAAAAGGTTGCTTGACTTATCCCAGTCCACGTATATTGATACTATACTGAAAAGGTTCAGCATGGAGAATTCTAAGAAAGGCTATCTACCGATAGGCCATAGAATTTCTCTCTCAAAGAGAGATTGTCTGACAATACCTCAAGAGAGAGAGCGTATGAGTAGAATTTCATATGCTTCGACAGTGGGATCTATCATATACGTCATGATATGTACACGACCAGATGTGGCATACTCACTAGGGGTAGTGAGTAGATACCAATCTGATCCAGGGGAGAATTACTGAAAGGTTGTTAAAACCATCCTGAAGTATTTGAGAAATACTAAGGACTAGTGGCTTATTTATGATGAAACAGACTTGAGACTTATAGGGTTTACAGACTCTAGTTTTCAGTCTGATCATGATGACAGCAAGAGTGTGTCAGAATTTATTTTTATCCTTAATGGTGGGGCTGTCTGCTGAAAAAGTTTCAAGCAGCACACTGTGGCGATTCAGTTTGCGAGGTGGAGTATGTCGTTGCATCAGATGCTGCCAAAGAAGTGGTGTGGCTGAGAAAATTTATCACTGAGCTCGGACTAGCACCCTCCCTTATTGGTCCAGTTCTGCTCTACTGTGACAGCTTTGGAGCCATTGCTCAAGCGAAGGAACCAAAGGCACACTAGTAGATGAAGCATATTCTGCGCTGCTACCATCTCATTCGAGAAATCGATCTGAGAAATTATGGATCGAGATGACGTCGACCTTCAGAAGATCGATGGGAAGGAGAACCTAGCTGACCCATTCACTAAAGCCATTGCGGTGAAGGAGTTCGATGACTTCAAGTCAAAGATGGGTATTAGATACTGCACCGATTGGCTTTAGGCCAAATAGGAGATTGTTGGGAATAGTATCCCAAAGTCAATCATCAGTCTATTGACGGTTGTGCTCTTTCTTGTATTAATATATAAATTATAAATAAATAAAAGTTATTTTGATATTTTTCATCACAAATTATTTCATCTTCTAATGAACTCCTGTGTTGTGGTGAAGTCCTTAGGACTATTTAGACTCGACAAAAGAGGATTTGTCGTTTAGTCCTTAAACCTGTTCGCAACCAAATGATATGTTGTTATCAAGGACAACAACATTTATCAAGGATAGGTCGTTGTGTGCCATATAGGTTGGTTATCCTCTTAATCAAGGAGTGTGGAGACACTGGTATGGCATACAGGTGAGATGTAGGGGTACATCTGCACTGAACGTGACCGACTCTGGAGCTATTTCTGCTGTCAAGATTTGCTCCGATGGGATATGGGTATAAATGTCCCTCCGACCTGAGACCGCTATGGTGGCTTACAAGCAACTCACTGCACTTAGGCACTGGACTATCTGAATTTCTAATTCAGTAACATAAGGCTGCTGGGTGTAGTCAAGTACTTGACTTGTCAGTGCGTGTGTCAAGATGGGATTGACCACTCCAGTTCAAGAGCTGTGTACAGTCGTATTTCAATTTAGCAAAACCTTGACCAGGGTAGTCCTAGTGAGGAGTCACGGGACTGTTTGAGTTGAGCACGATTCGGATGATCGAATCAGGGTTGACAGTTTAACCCTGAGTCATCCTAAACACAGAGGTCAAAAGAGATGAATTATATAGTAACCATATTCACGTAAGTTCTGAGTGTTGCGATTGCGACTATTCGACCTATCTGGACGTTGGGTATCATTGCTAGATGGTCACTTTGTTGGAGCACGATCCTGGCTCCTCCCACGGACCTTGGGTGCAGTGGAACCAGCAACGAATAGATCTAGAATCGTCTGGACACGATCCAAGGCCCTTGATGAAATCAGCCTGGTTGCTGTCTTCTTCATCAGCCTTTCGTTCCAGATGAAGAACGCCTCTGAAACTACTTCTAAAAAATCCAAGATCTGGTACCCAACCAGATCAGACCTGAACCAAGGTCTTCCAATTTGTAGATCTCAAATCGAGGTATTATAGATAGAGAAGAAGATAGATGGAGATAGACCTCGCAGATCTATCCTGCTGCAGCCTTTCTTGTAGATCTGTTGATGAAGATCTCACCCACACCTCAAACGACCTCAGATCAACTCCAGATCTGAGAGAAACTTGTACCAACCTCTTCTCAAGAGATTTCAGATCCTGGACCTGGTGTTTGAGTGCCTGCAAGAGGGGGAGAGCAGATCTAGTAGGCGGCTGTAAGGGGGAAGGGGCTTGCGCCTCCCCTTCTTCTCTTTCCTTTTATGGACTGGCGGCAAGAAACCCTAGGGTTTCTTGCTCCTGGGGTATGGAGAATTGCTGGAGAGAGAGGGAGAAGAGAGAGAGAGACTTGAGAGAAAGAGTTGTCTATTTTCTTGACTTTTTTTCAACCTATACACAGTACATGTATATATAAACATCGGGTCAAGTGACCCAAACCCAAAACTCCCTTGACCAACTCTATGGGAGATTAGGTTAATCCAAGCCCATGTACACCCATGACTCGACCTAATCTCACCTCTCCTGGACCCAGACCTGGCCCATAAAGAGTTGGTCCCTTGAGGCCCACATAACCTAGACCTCAAGAACCCGAAAGGCCCACAACCTTTCAACCTAGGGCCCAACTAGTCCTAGAGCCTCCATGAAGCCCTCATGAATGATGGACCTTGGCATTAGCCTTGGTCCCCTGGGCCTTGGGCACACCACCTGGATCATAACAATCTCCACCTTGGTGTCCCAAGGCCTCAACTAGCTCCACTCTGTCCTTGCGACTGTAGACCCATTTGCAGCCAATGGGCCTTTTCCCCTGTGGCAACTGCACCAATCACCACGTCTGGTTCTTGTGGAGAGACTGCATCTTCTCGGACATCGTCTGGACCCACCACTCTCTGTCCTGGCTCTCAATAGCCTCCTGATACGTATATGGGTCCCCATTTGCTGTCACCAGGGCATATGACAGCGTCTCCTCGAAGCCATATCGGTCCGGTTGCCTGATGGTCCTCTTGGACTTGTGTAGGGCAACACTGATATCAGTCCTCGATCCAGCTCGCTCCTGCTGGACCTCTCCACCTCGATCATCCGTCCAAGTCCTCTCCACCTGTGGAGACACCTTAGGTAGGTTCTCCACCTGAATGTCATGTCCTCCCGTAGTACCTGCAAGAGGCAAAATAAAAGAGGTAAGCTGTCCAGCAGCGCCCTGTTGGACCTCCTCCTGCTCCTGCTGCTCCTCCATGCCTGCTCGCCTTCGTAGGACTGACTCTTCATCAAAAGTCACATCCCGACTAATCATGACCTTCTTTTCCAAGGGATCCCACAGCCTGTATCCCTTGACTCCTCGCGGATAGCCTAGAAACACCGCCTTGCGTGATCTGGTGTCTAGCTTGCTCCACTCACCAGCTCCAATGTGCACATAGGCCGTGCACCCAAATACCTGTAGATGGCCCAGCCCAACTGTCCTCCCAGACCACACCTCCTCTGGAAGCCTGCCATCTAACCTGGTGTGAGGTGACCGATTGACCAAGTAACCGGCTGCATCAACTGTGTCAACCCAGAACGCCTTTGGAAGCCCTGCCTGCAGCCTTATGCATTGTGCCTTTTTCAAAAGTGTTCTGTTTATCCTCTCGGCCGCCCCATTCTACTGTGGAGTCCCCTTAACTGAGAAGTGTCTCCTGATCTCACACTCCTCACAGTAATCCTGGAACTCTCTGCTGGTGTACTCCCCGCCATTGTCTGACCTCAGACACTTCACACTCCTCCCCTGCTCCTTCTCCACCTCAGCTTTCCAGATCTCGAACTTGGTGAAGACCTCTGACTTCTTTCTCATGAAGTAAATCCAGAGTTTCCTTGAGAAATCATCAATCAGGGTCATGAAGTATCTGACCCCATTTCTAGCTAAAACTGGGGCTGGTCCCCACACATCCATGTGTACTAACTCCAGAGGGGCTGCACTGTGGGCTGTACTGATGGTGAACTGAACTCTCCTCTGCTTTCCCATCTGGCAAGGCTCACAGATCTCTCCTGTAGCACCATCCTCCAGATTAGAGATGAGTCCTCTCCTGCTCAACTCCCTCAGCCCCCTGTCACCCATGTGGCCTAGGCGGTAGTGCCACATCCTGTAAGTCCCCTCCTGGTCCTGTGCTGCAGCTGCTGCATCAGACTCTCCGATCACCACAGATCCCTCCATGTGATAGAGGTTATTGTCCAACCTCCCACCTCTCATCACCACCATAGCTCCATTGGAGATGTTCAGTACTCCGCTTCTAGCCCTACTGCTGAAGTTGTATCCACTGTGCTCCAAGTAGCCAAGTGACACTAGATTCTTTTCTAGCTCCGGGATGTACTTTACATTTGTCAATGTCCTCACAATCCCATCAAACATCCTCACCCTGACTGTCCCTATCCCAGCCACCTTGCAAGGATGATTGTCGCCTAGAGTCACTGATCCCTCATCTGTCTTGGTGTATGTCGCAAACCAAGACCTGTATGGTGTGTAGTGATGTGAGCACGCAGAGTCTAGTGTCCACTCCTCTGTGTAATGCCTGTGACCATCTGATACCACAAGTAGATCATCCTCCACCTGCTGCCCAGCAACTGCACTCACTGATTCTGAGCCACTTCTTTCTCCCTTCTTGCTCTTCCATAGTGGACATTCTCGCTTGAAGTGCCCGAACTCGTTGCACTTGAAGCATTTCACCTCTTTCTTTCCCTTCCTGGACTTGGACCGCCCCCTGGACTTGCTTCTGCCTCTGCCTCTACCTGTCCTCTCTCCTACTGCAAAACCCTCTTGGAGAGCCCGATCTCTGGTCAACTTTTCCCTCTGCTCATTCGATCTCAGCACCGAGACCATGTCCTCATACTCCAGAGTCTCCTTGCCGTAGAGCAGTGTAGTCACCAAAGAATCATATGATCCGGGTAGTGAACACAGAAGTAACAGAGACTTGTCCTCCTCATCCAGCTTCACCCCGATATTCACCAACTCCATGCACAACTGGTCGAACCTCTGAATATGGCCAATCACATCAGATCCCTCCTGCATCTGAAGATTGTACAACTTCTTCTTCAGCATCAGCTTGTTGCACATATTCTTCCCCATGTACATGGTGTGCAACTTTGACCAAAGGCCCTTCGGGGTCTTTTCTTCCAGCACCGAATACAACACCGCATCCACCAAATATCCTCTGATCACCGAGCATGCTTTCTTCTCCAACGATGCCCACTGTCTATCTATCATTCCCTCAGACTTCTCATCTAAAGCCTGATCCAGATCTGCTTGCACCAGAAGATCCTCCACCCAAATTTTCTACATGAAAAAATTCTCCTTGCCATCAAACTTCTCAAAATCGACCTTCATATTGCTGTCCATGACTGGATCCAAGCCAAACAAGCAATATAAAATCAAGAAGTGTAGAATATACCTTGATGGTACCTTACTAAAAATTTTCAGCACTTGGGATCTTCAACTTCTCGCACTTGAAACTGCTTCCTCACCACCATGGCTCTGATACCAACTATTGAAACATGATCCCAGCTCCTTCCACAGACCTTGGGTGCAGCGGAATGAGCAACAAATAGATTTGAAATCGTCTGGACACGATCCAAGGCCCTTGACGAAATCAGCTTGGTTGCTGTCTTCTTCGTCAGCCTTTCGTTCCAGATGAAGAACGCCTCTGAAACTACCTCTAAAAAATCCAAGATCTGGTACCCAATCAGATCAGACCTGGACCGAGGTTCTTCAATTTGTAGATCTTAAATCGGAATATTCTAGATGGAGAAGAAGATAGATAGAGACAGACCTCGCAGATCTGTCCTACTGCAGCCTTTCTTGTAGATCTGTTGATGGAGATCTCATCCATGCCTCAAATGACCTCAGATCAACTCCAGATCTGAGAGAGACTTGTACCAACCTCTTCTTAAGAGATTCCAAGTCTTGAACCTAGTGTTTGGGTGCCTGCAAGAGGGGGAGAGCAGATCTGGTAGGCGGCTGCAAGGGGGAAGGGGCTTGCGCCTCCCCTTCTTCTCTTTCCTTTTATGGACTGGCGGCAAGAAACCCTAGGGTTTCTTGCTCCTGGGGCATGGAGAATTACTGGAGAGAGAGGGAGAAGAGAGAGAGACTTGGGAGAAAGGGTTGTCTATTTTCTTGGCTTTTTTCCAACCTATACACAGTACATGTATATAAAAACACCAGGTCAAGTGACCCAAACCCAAAACTCCCTTGACCAACTCTATGGGAGATTAGGTTAATCCAAGCCCATATACACCCATGACTTGATTTAATCTCACCTCTCCTGGGCCCAGACCTGGCCCATAAAGAGTTGGTCCCTTGAGGCCCACATAACCTAGACCTCAAGAACCTGAAAGGCCCATAGCCTTTCAACCTAGGGCCCAACTAGTCCTAGAGCCTCCATGAAGCCCTCATGAATGATGGACCTTGGTCTTAGCCTTGGTCCCCTGAGCCTTGGGCACACCACCTGGATCATAACACACTTCGATTAGTACAGAAATTGGTTCCTGTGCTACCGGCTTAGGTTCGAACCTGCGGGGTCACACACATTAGAGGTTCCTATCTGATCTGATGGCTGGTGAAGAGTCCTAATGCTCATGGACTATGAGTCCTATGTATCTGGGATTATGTGATCAAGAATCAGGATTCTCTGATCACGAGTCCCACATATTTTGGGTATCGGGGTCAAGAGTCCCACTGGTTTGGGACTCTTCGATCAAGGTTTCATATCGATGGACTTTGATACCCGATTACCCATCAAATTTAGACTCAGTATTTATGAGAGATTTAATTAGTAATTTGATCATTAATTAACTCAATTTGATTGAGTAATTATTTTTTGATCAAGTTCAATTGAATTGGATTCAGTTGGGTTTGACCCGATTAGGTTAGGTGTTGACCTAATTGTCGAAGTGGTTTAGTCCCTGATTTGATCAGAGATTGGGCTTAATCAATTTTTGATTTGATTAAGATTTTATTGAGCCTAATTAAGCTTAATTAAGTTGGATTTAATTTAGTCTAATTGTGCTTAACCTATTTTGATTAGGTTGGCTCAATTAGGTTCAAACCACCTTGACTTTTCTCCCTGCGCCACCTCACTTCTTCAGTGCCCATTTGAATTCACGAGAAGCAACTTCTCATGAATTTTCTTCCACACAGAAGGCATCCCACACCCCACATATGTCCACCATATGGGTGGATAAAGATAGTTGGTTGGCCATTCAAATTCAAAAGAAAGTTTGAATTTGAATGAGCAACCAACTCCATGCGCCACCTCTTATCCTTTTGTGCGCCCCATGTTCTACACGAGAAAGTGTTTCTCGTGTAAACTCTCCACGCACAAAGAAGCCACACCCCTTCTCTTCTCATGCCCAGAGTGGATAGGGATGAGTTGGTTTGCATTTGAATTCAAATTCAATTTGAATTTAAGTGTGCAACCACTTATCTTTATCCTCTCACGCAGATAAGACACGTCTTGCACTGTTTTAAAAGAGAAAGAGATGTGGGGCGTGCGTAGAATTTTTTTGAGAAAAAGAAGGGGGCGTGAGGAAGCTTTCTGCATGAGGTGAAGGTCCAAAACCTTTTGAGAGAAAAGAAAAGAAAAGAAAAAAAAGTGGGCACACTCTTTTCTTGTGTACCCTAGGGTTTTGGCTTAGGGTTCGGGAAGTGAGAACGTGAGCTACGAGTGTCGTAAGCCCACCAAACTTTAGGGAGAGCATCATCAACTTCTCTACCACCTTTGCTGATGATCTAGAGCATCCGAGGAGTCGACAGACATCAATCAAAGGAGTTTGATCAACATCGGCCATCAAAAAGGTGCAGTCACGAACTAGCATTCGTGAGGAGCCGATCAGACCGGAAGCTTCGTGTGGATGATCCACAGAGGTCAGACATACTGTGTGGCTATATTATGATGATCAGACTCTCCCGATAGTGATCAGATTGTGGCAATCGACTACCTGCACAAAGGTATTGTGTTCTGAACACATAACAGTAAATTATTTACTATTCAAATTTGAATTTTAAATTTAAATGCATGCATGCTATATATCATATTTAGATCCTAGTGTAGGGTAAATATATATTAATTAATTAAATTAATTAATAATTTTTACTGTAAAATAGTGATTTTGAAAAAGTTTTAAAATTATCATTTTACCTCTGCACTCAAATTTCACTACATTAGTTTTATCTTCCTTTTTATCATCAGTCAAGACATAATTTAAATAATAGTGCACAAAAAATTAGAAAACAGAATTCATTAGATAGAATAGGAGTTTTGCATTGTATCAATACAAAATGAATGTACTACACAAAACAGTACATGCAGTACACCAAGATATAATAAGCTCAAGGCATGTCAATACATTTGACTATATCAGGATACATCAGTGACTAATACATCAGAAGATAACCTAAACATCTAATAAGAAGACCTAAATAGTCATAAGGCACTAGCTCTACTCTATATTAGAGGGGATGTCTAATGGCTCAGATGAATTAGCCCTAGAGATGGAGGGTCCAATCCATCTACTCCTGATCCTACTGGATAGACCAATCATGCTAGGAGATAAAAATCCTACACCAGTCCTAATATAGACTCTAAATGGAGATCGAGACTGTCTGGTAGAAAGTTGAGTAAGAGGGCGAGGTGTGGACTAAGGCAGAGAATGAGTGAAATAAGGCATAGAGCCACTGACATCTGCTGTGGCTGCTGCATCTGCTGCTGCTGGTGGTACTGCTCTAAGGGCTAAATGTTCAATCATGCCTAACAACTGCCCATAGAGATGAGTACCAAAAGGATGCCCTCCTGCTGAGTGCTCCTAGACTCGAGGCTCCCCCTTAATTTGACTATCTCTCCAGCCAAGTCAGAAATATTAGTAGGTGCATCTGGCTAGGATCCTCTCTACTCTAATGCAGTCAATCTAGCTCTCATCTCATCCTGAAATACATCAAATCTATTTGAGAGAGCTCTTATATTAGCATTCACCCTAGCCAAGATCATATCAACCAATCTCTCAAGGGTGGTAATGTCAGAGGCTGCTGGCTGAGGAACAGGGGTCACAGGAGGTGATGCAGGTGGAGCAACAGTGGTAGGTGATGGTGGGGCCTGATCACGAACTGCTAAAGGTGGGGTGAGGGATGATGGTCCTGGAGGAATAGGAGTAGATGGCTCTCCAATCTGCTCTTCTCTATGCTCGCTCCTCTCTTGACCTGATACCTTTTTAACCCACCTACCACCAACTACATGATATTTCATTCTATTCACAAACCTATCATCATAAATATCAAAGTGTGATAGCTTCTTGTAGGTCTCATTCTTCAAAAAAATTCCTACTTCCATAAATATCTTCGTGAGAGGCATACCATAAGGTAAATAAAGTTTCTTCTTTAATGCCGCCTCCTTTATCTAATGTAGCATAATCCCTGGAAGGTTCAGAGGGATACTTCTAATAATATATATCATGACTATAAGCTCCCTCTTAGACACAAAATCATGTATCCCAAGCTTAGGGATAAGGATCTCTCCTATCATGTGATGCAAAATCCTCATCTCAAGTGTTAGGGTGTTTGCAAATACATTACCCTCTATATCATCTCTCCCTACTATAGCCCTCAACCCTTTCTTTTTGTCTGGGAGTCTCTCAGGTACAATCCCACCATGGAGAATCCCAAAAATCTGAGCAATTCTTTCCTCTATGAGTTCAAACTCAACTCCCTTAATAGAGGATACAACTTCCTCAGGACCTCTCTTTAGATTTTTATAAAATTCTCTTACTAATTGGGGATACATGGGTAGGTCGATGGTATGAAAATTTTTCCACCCCCTTACTTCAATCCATCTGCTTAAAAGGAATCCATACTTTTCAAAGAATTCAAAGTTAATCTCTCTTCCCAGTGGATTGTGGAGTAGTTTCGATACCTTAATTTTTGATTGCTCGCTCCTCTTCCTTAGAGGATTCAATAGTGGGTCGATTTGATTCCTCTCCTTGAGTCGAAGCCCCACTAGTCCAAGTCCTAGTCCTCCGAACTTCTAGAACTTCGTATAAGGGCCACTTTAGCATGCGCATAGCCCACCTTTTGGGATCCATCTTGCCAAATCTAGAGAGGATTCAAGAGGAAAATGACAAATTGAAGGTGGAGACGAGTGAGGAGACGATCCCTAACATTTTGGAAGGAAAAGAAATGGCCTTGAAACATTATCAAAGTGAGATAGGGCAAAAATAGGAACTGCAGGTCCGACTTTATGGTATACGGTCCCGACAGTCGAGTCGACTCGAGTTTTAACTCGAGTCGACTCGAGCATGTGCTGACTCGGATTTATATTCGAGTCGACTCAAGCATGAGTCTAAGATACTCTGTTATTTTTGTAAAAACTTGAAATACTAAGAGTATCAAGGCTCTTCTAGGAAATTCAATTGGTGATAATTCAAGGGAACTTAATTGAATTTTATCCAAATTAGAGAGAGATTCAAGAACCTTTATTTGAATGATAATAAATTTTTAGTTCTCTTCTAATTATACTAAACCTTTCTTCACTAAGAGGTTTGGTGAAAATGTAAGCTAGTTATTTATCTGTGTAAAAAAATCAAGCATTACATCACTATTTTATACATAATCTCTTATAAAGTGGTGTCTTATTTCTATGTATTTTGATCTTGAGTGTTGGATTGAATTTTTAGTTAAGTTAATAGCACTTATATTGTCACATCTTATTGAAATTTTGTTAAGTTTAATACCAAAATCTTCAAATTGTTGCTTAATCCATATGATTTGAACGCAACAACTTCTGACGGTAATATACTCGACCTTGACCATTAATAATGCTTTCGAATTTTATTTTTTGCTAAACCATAAAATTAACTTCAAAAAATTGACAGATTTCACTAGTACTTTTTCTATTTAATTTGCAACTAATAAAATCAACATCAAAGTATCCAATTAATTTAAGAGGTGAAAGCTTATCATACCATAATCCAACATCAAGTGTTCCTGATAAATATCTAAAAATCCTTTTAACCATAAGTAAATGAGATTCCTCAGGATTTGATTGATATCTTGCACACATACAAATACTAAATATAATATCTGACCTACTTGCAATAAGATAAAATAAAGATCCTATCATATCTCTATACAGTTTTATGTCTACACTCTTATCTTTTTCATTTTGTCATGCTTATAAGAGGGGCTCATAGGTGTACCTATAGATTTTGATGTCTCCATCCCAAATTTTTTGAGTATTTTCCTTGTGTACTTGGTTTGATTGATGAAAATTTCTTCTTCTGTTTGCTTGATTTGAAGTCCAAGAAATAAATTCAGTTCTCCCATCATACTCATCTCAAACTCATCCTATATAAGCTTAGTAAATTTTTGACAAAAAAATTCATTAGTAGCTCCAAATATAATATCATCAACATAAATTTATACTACTAATAAGTCCTTATTTCTTTTCTTCAAAAATAAAATTTTATCAATATTTCTTCTAATAAACTTATTATCTAGTAGGAATTTGCTTAATCTCTCATACCATGCTCAAAGGTTCTATTTTAAGCCATAAAGTGCCTTATGCAATTTGTAAATATGATCAGAAAATGCAAGATTTTCAAATCTAGATGACTGTTTAATATAAACTTTCTCAGCTATATAATCATTTAAAAATATATTTTTAATATCTATTTAGTAAAGTTTAAAATTCATGAAGCATATAAAAGCAAGTAACAATCTAATTACTTCTAATCTAGCAATCGAGGCAAAAGTTTTATCAAAATCAATATCCTCTTCTTGATTATATCCTTTAGCTAGTAATCTAATTTTATTTCTAATAAAAATTCTATTTTGATCTAATTTATTTCTAAATACTCATTTAGTTTTAATTAATGGATAGTCATTGGGTATATTAATTAAAGTCCAAACTTTATTTCTCTCAAATTGATTTAATTCTTCTTACATGACATTTATCCAATTTTGATCATTTTCAGCTTCTTCAATAGTCTTAGGTTTAATTTGAGATGCAAAGGCTAGATAATTGTTAACATTTCTTAAAAAGAGTGAGTTCTTATCCCTTGAGATGGATCACCAATAAATAAATCTTTTGAGTGTCCATGTGCATATCTCCACTCTTTTGGTAGTTCATCCTTTTGTTTTGGAGTGGGTTCTATAATATTCTCTTCTTTATCATTCTTCTTTAAGTCTTCTTCTTCACTTCGAGGTGGATCATTCTTTAGTGTAAGATTATTCATTTTGTTAGTCAAAATTTCTGCATCCTTATTTAAAACATCTTCTTTTCTATGAGAGTTGTCATTAGATTCATCAAAAACCACATGGATAGATTCTTTAACAATAAAAATTTTTTTATTGAAGACTTTATATGTCTTGCTAGATGTAGAGTATCCTAAAAAGATATCCTCATTCGATTTGACATCAAATATTTTAAAATTATTCTTTTCATCATCTAGTATAAAATATTTACAATCAAAAATATGAAAATAGTTTATGCTTGATTTTCTACCTTTTCAAAGCTCATATGGTGTTGTCTTTAAAATAGATCGAATTAAAATATAATTTAAAATATAGCATGTTGTGTTGATAGCTTTCGTCTAAAAATATTTTAGTAGGTTACTTTCACACAATATAGTGCGTGTTATTTCTTCCAAAGTATGATTTTTTTTTTATTATCCTATTTTGTTGAGGTGCCTTAGGTACAAAAAAATTATATTTTATTCCTCTTTCATTGCAAAAACTTTTAAATTGATGATTTTCAAACTCGGTTCCATAGTCACTATAAATACATACTATTGATAAGTTCCTCTCATTTGATGTTTTGCATTCTTTTGTGAAAATTTAGTAAAAGTAAAAAATACTTTATCCTTTTGAGTTAAAAGTATAATTCATATAAAACGTAAAAAGTCATCTACAATTACAAGACCACATTTTTTTCCTCCTAAGTTTGTGGTCTTAGTTGGACCAAACAAATCCATACGAAGTAATTCCAAAGGTCTAGAAGCTAAAGGAATGCCCTTTGGTTTAAAAGAGTTTCTTTTTTATTTTTTAAGTTGGCAAGCATCACAAATTCGATTCTTTTCAAAGTTTAGTTTTGGTAAGATTTTAACAAGATCTCTTTTAATAAGTTTTGAAAGTAAATTCATACTTGCATGGCCTAATTTATGATGCCACAACTAGCTAGTTTCACTAACTTTGACATCTATTGCAACAAGACATTGATCATTCTTTATATGAAAATCATCTAGATCAACCATGTAGATGTTGTCATGTTTATATCCAATAAATATAATGCCATTGTCATTGGGACTAGATATAATGCATAATAATGATTCAAAAGTTACTTTATATCTCTTATCACAAAATTGGCTAATACTAAGCAAGTTATATTTCAATCTATCAACTAATAAGATATTTTGAATAGAGGTAGTGGGTGTGATACGAATGTTACCAATATCAATGATACGTCCCTTTTCATTATCTCCAAAGATAACAATTCTTCTATCCTTTAATTCAAGAGTGACAAATTATGATTTATCACCCATCATGTGCCCTGAGTAGCCACTTCAAGATACCAAGTTTTTTTCTTCCTTGGCTACAAGACACACCTATAAAAGAGCATCAAGTAGAGATTTTAGGTACCCAAGTCATCTTGGGTCCTCTAGGGTTAGTTCTTATAGTTTCTTTAGGAACCTATATCTTTCTAATCATGTTTTCATTTAATTTTTGAAAATCACATGAATAATGTCACGTCCCAAATCCGGGATATAACACGGCCATGCTACCGAGGGATGGAGCCCATGATAACACGAAGCCAATCCCTCATAATCATCTAAAATCCATCAAATAAAAAAAAAATTTAATTCTATTATTCATCAATTAATCGAACCAATATTGGTTCAGAGCATCTAAATCTAAAAGCAAGTACTAACCCGAATCTCAACATTCATAAATAACTATAAATTTATAATTATAAAATAAATTAAACTTTTGTTGTCAAATTTTTCAGCTTGCTATGCCGATCTTCAAGCTTGGATTCTTTTTTGCCGATCCTAACCTTATTTCTCTGTTCAAACAAAAAGAAAACAAAAAGAATATGAGCTATACTAGCCCAGTAAATAGAACTTGCGCTTCCTTATCGGATCAAGCATAATTTTTTTCATGATAATATAATATTTAAAAAATAACAGATAATACAAAATAAATTATTTCATAGAGCATATAACAAAATAAGTTATAAACTCATCATGCATGCATAAATCATGTATATTTCACAATCATGAATCGTAAATCATTTTCATCATGTATTCATGTCATGTTTCAAAATATTGCTCACAGATTTTCGTGCTAAGGTCACTATTATACCCGTGACAGGGCCATATTTCTTAATCGACAGAGTTCTTAATTCATGTGCCAACTTTATACCTGCTGGCAGGGCCATGTTTCGTGTGGATGCTAGCTCCGGATGTTGACCTTCCCGAAGGAATTTATTCATAGCCATCTGAGAGCCTTTGAAATCTTTATATATTTTTTTTAAAGCATACATATACATAGATGGATGAACAATAAAATTCATGCTTCATAATCATGCTATTTTTATAAGATATATTCATGAAATCAATGCTCATAATAAAATATGCTTTTTCATATCACATATGCCGATCCTTATTTTATAAAAAATTATGATTTCATCAATAGCAATTTTTTGCATAAAAATATGATCATTTAAAAATAAATAAGGAGCATAAGATCCACTTACCTCGTTCATCTTAGATCTTCAGACTTCGTTAAAAGAATCAGCTAATCCTATTTAAAATATCAAATCATCATCAATTTCTATTCCATAAATATAATAAGATTAAATCATAAGGAAAGAGGACTGTTGACCAGATGTGTCAGACCATCCAGATACCAGAGCAATTCAGGATCTCTGATCTGAGGGTCAGATTTAAGTGACTTGATCAAGAAATCATGAAGCACAGATCGAATTAAAGTCAAGATCAATCAATAGGGTTCTTTAATAATAAATTTGAAAGATCTTTGATACGATCAGATGAGGTTGACATACAGCACGGATATCAAAGCAATTTCGGATCATCTTGTTAGAGTCAATATGAACCCCTAAAAGATGAAGGCATGACTCGATACAGGATTCATAGATCTTTTTTTTTAGAGAGAGAAAGTCGGTCATGAGAGAGAAAGTAGAGAGAGAAAGTGGAGAGAGAATCTTCGTATCCTTCAAAAGTGACAATCATGATTGAGATCATCAGAGGTTATATCATGATGACTTAATATGGATTAACCATGATCGATGTTATCAATTTCGAAGAAGGATCGGATCAGGATCTAATCTACTGCACGAATTTCGGAGCAGTCTCAGATCATCATATTTTCATCTCAAGTTTATCCTAGGATCTGTGATGCAATCAGAGAGAGAAAATGATCCTAGAGAGACAAAATCCATAATGAGAGAGAAAGGTCTAGAGAGAGAAAATAGAGAGAGAATCTAGAAAGAGAAAATATAGAGAGAAGGTAGAGAGAGAAAGACTTAAGAGAGAGATGAGAAAAACTTTCTCTCACATGTATTTTTTATTATTATATTTTTCTTTTCTTTTTTCTTTTTCTTTTTCTTTTTCTTTTTCTTTTTAGAGGGAGACAATAGAGAGAGAGAAAGAGGGAGAAAGAGGGGAGAGAGGAAATTTTTCTCTTTTCTTATTTTATTTTATTTTATTTTTCTATTTTGTATTTTCTTTTCTTTTCTTTTTCTTTTTCCTTTTTCTTTTCTTTTTCTTTTTCCTTTTTCTTTTCTTTTCCTTTTTCCTTTTTCTTTTCTTTTCTTTTCTTTTCTTCTTCTTCTTCCCGGGCTTTCATTGGGCCGAAACAGAGGACCTAGAGGTCTCCGTGCCTTGACCGGCCAGTCACGACTTTGACTTGATCCACAACCACATTCCATGTAAGAGAGAAAGAGTGGAAAGCTTTGGGCATGCATGAAGGCCTGGGAGAGAAGGTTTTGTCACATAAAATAAGAGAGAGTGGGCGTGGGGGGCTAAGGTGGCGCAAGGTGGAATCCTAGTCTTACTAGGGTTCAATCTATAACTTGTTCAAATTTGGTTTCTCAAACCAAATCAAACCAAAACCAAATCAACCCAATTAAAATAAATCTTAGTCTAATTAAGAACTTAATTTAATCAGATTAAATTAGATTTAATTTTTTAATCGAATTAAAAATTAGGTTGACCCAAGTCCTAATTGAACTAGGACTAGTTTTTTCTTGTACTTGGCTTATCCAATAAACCAATTGGACTTGATCCAATCAAGTCCAAACCAAATCTAATTAAATCATATTCAATTAGACTTAATCTCAGCCCATTGGCTTAATCAAATTAAACCAACTAGCAATCAAATTGCTAATCGATCCTCCTGCAATACTTGCACTAGGTTAAATGTCAATTGTATTAATCATTTAACCCTAGAATGATTCTTAATTGTTGATCAACCATCTGATTGGATCATGAACTCTAATGTGTGTGACCTCATAGGTCTGAATCTAAGTCTGTAGTACAGGAATAAATTTTTATACCAATTAAAGTGACCATCTAGCAATGGTACCCGACGGTCGGATAGGTCGAATGTGTAGAACAACATCCTTAGAACCCATGCAGATATAGTTCTCATATAATTCATCCCCTTGACCAAAATATTCATAGGACACTTTAGAGTTCAACTGTTAACTCTGATCAGGTTGTCCACATTATATTTTAAAATATCAAATCTATCTGATGGATTATCCTGGCCAAGATTTTGCTAAATTAAAATACAACGACTCATTCTTCTCCAACTCTTGGAGTGGTCAATCTCATCTTGATCACACTCTGACTTCGTAAGTACTTGATTGTGCTCAGAAGTCTTCTGTTACTGAATTAAAAATTTAGTTAGTCCAGTACTAAAGCACAGTGAGTTGCTTGCAAGTCACTGAGGCGATCTCAGATCTAAGGGACACTTATACCTATATTCCATCAGAGACATTCTCGACAGCAGAATGCTCTGGAGTTGGTCATGTTCAATGATGATGTACCCTTATATCTCATCTGTATGCCATACCAGTGTCTCTACACTCTTTGGTTAAGAAGACAACCAACCATATGGCCTACAGCGATCTATGCTCGATAGAAGCTGTCATCCTTATTAACAGCCTATCATTTGATCGTGAACAGTTTTAAGGACTAATCGATAAATCCTCTCTTTATCGAACCTAAGTAGTCCTAAAGACTTCATCACAACAACGGAGTTCATTAGAAGATGAAAACTTATGATGAAAATACAAAAAATATATTTTATTTATTAACAAATCAATTACAATACAAGGTTGCTCAACCGTCAACAGGTTGACGATTGATTTTTGAAACATATTTTTTAACAACTCTCACTTGTCCTAAAGCCACTCGGCACAGTATCTAATACCCATCTTCGACTTGTGATTGTCGAACTCCTTTATCTCCAGGGCTTTAGTGAAGGGGTTGGCCAGATTCTCCTTTCCGTCGATCTTCTGAAGGTCGACGTCACCTCGATCCATGATTTTTCGGATCAGATGGAAGCGGCGCAAAATGTGCTTCATCTGTTGGTGTGCTTTGGGTTCCTTCGCCTGAGCTATGGCACCAGTGCTGTCGCAATAGAGCAGGACCGAACCATCGAGGGAGGATGCTACTCCGAGTTCGATGATGAATTTTCTCAGCCACACAGCTTTCTTCGCAACATCCGATGCTGCGATGTACTCTGCCTCACAAGAAGAGTCTGCCACAGTATGCTGCTTGAAACTCTTCCAGTAGATGGCTCCACCATTCAGAGTAAAGATATAACCTGACATGCTTCTGCTGTCATCATGGTCAGATTGAAAGCTGGAGTCTATGAACCCTACAAGTTTCAGATCTGACTCGCCATAAACCAACCATTGGTCCTTAGTATTTCTCAAATACTTAAGGATGGCTTTAACCACTTTACAGTGATTTTTTTTAGGATCAGTTTGGTATCTACTCACTACTCCTAGTAAGTATGCCATATCTGACCTTGTACATGTCATGGCATACATGATAGATCCCACGATCGAAGCATATGGGACTCTACTCGTACGCTTTCTCTCTTTAGGAGTTGTTGGACAATCCTTCTAAGAGAGAAAAATTTCATGGTCTATCGGTAGATAGCTCTTCTTGAAATTCTCCATGTTGAACCTCTTCAGCACAGTGTCTATGTATGTGGACTGGGATAACCCAAGCATCCTTTTAGATCTATTCCTATAGATCTTCATCCCTAGGATGTATAGGATGCTTCACCCAAGTCCTTCAAGGAGAACTGCGATGACAACCAAACTTTTATTCTCTGTAGTGCGAGGATGTCATTTTTGATTAAGAGAATGTCATCTACGTACAAGATAAGGAATACCACAACTGGACCATTTGCCCATTTATAGATGTAGGGCTCTTCGCTGTTCTTAACGAAGCCATACGTTTTGATCACCTTATCAAAATGTATGTTTCAAATCCAAGAAGCTTGCTTCAATCCATAAATGGATCTCTGAAGCTTCCACATCTTGGACTCATCTGTGGATGTAAACCCCTCAAGTTGTATCATATACACTTCTTCGATCAGCTCTCCATTCAGGAAAACCGTCTTTACATCTATCTGCCAGATCTCATAATCCAGATGGACAGCTATTGCAAGCATTATTCGAATGAATTTAAGCATTGCCACAGGGGAGAACATCTCGTTATAGTCAATACCATAATGTTGACGATATCCTTTGGCAATCAGATGGACTTTATAGGTCTCCACCTTTCCGTCTGCACCCCTCTTTCTTTTGAAGACCCATTTACATCCAATGGGTTTAACCCCTTCAGGTGGGTCAACCAATGTCCATACATCGTTGACCTTCATGAATTCTATTTCGAATTTTATGGCTTCAAGTCATTTCTCAGAATTAGATCTCTGCATTGCATCCATATAGGTGATCAGATCCTCATCGTTTTCATCGAGTTTGATGGGATCACCATCTTGGTGTTGGGAATAGTGTCCCAAAGCCAATCGTCAGCTTGTTGACGGTTGTGCTCATTTTTGTATATGTACATGAATTATGAATTAATAAAAATTATTTTAGTATTTTTCATCATAAAATATTTCATCTTCTAATGAACTCCTATGTTGTGGTGAAGTTCTTAGGACTATTTAGACTCGACAAAGGAGGATTTATCGTTTAGTCCTTAAATCTGTTCACGACCAAATGATACGTTGTTATCAAGGATGACAACGTTTATCAAGCATAGGTCATTGTGTGTCATATAAGTTGGTTGTCCTCTTAATCAATGAGTGTGGAGACACTGGTATGGCATACAGGTGAGATGTAAGGGTACATCTGCACTGAACGTGATCGACTCCGAAGCTATTTCTGCTGTCAAGATTTGCTCCGATAGAATATGGATATAAATATCCCTCCGACCTGAGACCGCCACGGTGACTTGCAAGTAACTCACTGCACTTAGGCACTGGACTACCTGAATTTCTAATTCAGTGATGGAAGGCTGCTGGGTGTAGTCAAGTACTTGACTTGTCGGTGCGTATGTCAAGATGGGATTGACCAATCCAGTTTAGGAGCTATGTACAGTCATATTTCAATTTAGTAAAACCTTGATCAGGGTAGTCTTTGTGAGGAGTCACAGGACTGTTTGAGTTGAGCACAATTCGGATGATGTAATCAGGGTTGACAGTTTAACCCTGAGTCGTCCTAAACACAGAGGTCAAAAGGATAAATTATACAGCAACCATATTCACGTAGGTTTTGAGTGTTGCATTTGTGACCATTCGATCTATTCAGTCATCGGGTACCATTGCTAGATGGTCACTTCGATTAGTACAGGAATTGGTTCCTGTGCTACCGGCTTAGGTTCGAACCTGTGGGGTCACACACATTAGAGGTTCCTATCTGATCTGATGGCTGATGAAGAGTCCTAATGCTCGTGGACTATGAGTCCTACATGTCTGGAACTCTGTGATCGAGAATCAAGATTCTCTGATCATGAGTCCCACATATTTTGGGTACCGGGGTCAAGAGTCCCACTGGTTTGGGACTCTTCGATCAGGGTTACATATCGATGAATTCTGATGCCCGATTACCCATCGGATTTGGACTCAATATTTATGAGAGGTTTAATTAGTAATTTGATCACTAATTAACTCAATTTAATTGAGTAATTAATTTTGGATCAAGTCCAATTGAATTGGATTCAGTTGGGTTTGACCCGATTAGGTTAAGAGTTGACCTAATCGTCGAGATGGTTTGGTCCCTGATATGATCAAGGGTTGAGCTTAATCAATTTCTGATTTGATTAAGATTTTATTGAACCTAATTAAACCTAATTAATTTGGGTTTAAATTAGTCTAATTGGGCCTAACTTATTTGGTTCAATTTGGTTGGTTTAAATAATGAAACCACCTTGACCCATTCTCCCTGCGCCACCTCACTTCCACTGCGCCCATTTGAATTTACGAGAAGGAAGTTCTCATAAATTTTTTCTCATGCAAAGCCCTCCTCATGCCCTACTTTATTATGCCAAATGAGTGGATAAGGATGATTAGTTGGCCATTCAAATTCAAAATAAAAATTTGAATTTGAATGAGCAACCAATCTTAGCGCCTTGACCTTATCCTCTTTTAACGCCCCATTTATTACACGAGAAAATATTTCTCATGAAATCACTCATGCACAAATTAAGCCACGCCCTCCTCTTCTCACGCCCTTAGTGGATAGGGATAAATTAGTTTCCATTTGAATTCAAAATTTGATTTGAATTCAAATGTACAATTACTCATCTTTATCCTCTCACATGGATAAGACGTTTGACATTGTTTTAAAAGGATGAGAAGAGTGGGGCGTGTGCAAGAAAAATTTTGGAGAGAAAATCTGGGCATGAGAAATCCTTGTGTGCAAGGTGAAGGTCAATATCCTTTCGAGAGAAAAAGAAAGAAAAGAAAAAAAAGTGTGCGCAGGGTTTCAGTGGTTCTTCAGGGTTTCAGCCTGGAGTTCGAAAAGTGAGAAGATGAGCTACGAGTGTCGTGAGCCCACCAAATTTTAGAGAGATCTTCAACATCTTCTCAAGCTTGTCTGTTGATGATCCAGAGCATCCAAAAAATTGGCAGACATCGATCGAAGAAGTTCGATCAGCATCGGCCATCGAAAGGGCTCTACAATGAGCTAGCACTCGTGAGGAGTCGATCAGATTGAAAGTTTCATGTGGATGATCCACAGAGGCCAGACATGCTGTGTGGCTACATCATGATGATCAGACTCTTCTGACGGTGATCAGATTGCGGTGATCTACTACCTGCACAAAGGTATTGTGTTCTGAACACATTACAATAAAGTGTTTACTGTTTAAATTCGAATTTTAAATTTAAATGTATGCATACTATATATCATATTTAGATCTTAGTATAGGATAAATTTTTATTAATTAATTAGATTAATTAATAATTTTTACTGTAAAATAGTGATTTTGAAAAAATTTTAAAATTACCATTTTACCCCTGCACTGATTTTCCCCACATCCGGACCAAGAAATCAAAGTATCTGTCCGACTGATGCGGTACTCTATCGGATTGCCTTAATGGTGCAGGTACATTGGGCTCCGAATCTGATCTAAGCAAATCCGATTCAGGTTCAGCTATTGATGTCGGTCCTTCTACCTATTGAACTTCATCAAGTTCAACCTTAGAGGCAACAGTTCCTTCACCAAGGAACTCTTTTTCTGAAAAGGTTGCCTTAAGGCTGACGAATACCTTTTGTTCATCAGCATAGTAGAAAAAATATCCTTTGGTCTCTTTGGGGTACCATATGAATGTGCATTTGTCAGACCTAGATCTAAGTTTATCTGTAACTAACCGTTTGACATAGGCCGGGCACCCCCAGACCCTAAGGTGTGAAAGTGCTGGCTTACACCCTGTCCATATCTCATATAGAGTCTTAATTACATACTTACTTGGAACCCTATTTAACAGATAATAGGCCGATTCGAGTGTATATCCCCAGAAGGATATCGACAAGCTGACAAAACCCATCATGGATCGGACCATGTCTAACAGAGTCTGATTTCTCCTTTCAGACACATCATTATGCTGTGGTGTTCCTGGAGGAATCTATTAGGAGAGAATCTCATTCTCTCCTAGATATGTGAGAAACTCATCAGAAAGGTATTCCCCTCCTCGGTCAGAACAAAGAGTTTTAATACTCTTTTCAGTTTCTTTTTCTACTTCACTTCGGAATCGTTTGAACATTTCAAATGAATCCGACTTATGTTTCATCAGGTAGATATTTTCATATCTGGATAGATCATCTGTGAAAGTGATGAAGTAGAAATATCCACCTCTAGCACTTATGCTCATGGACCCGCATACATCAGTATGTACTAGGCCCAAGAGCTCAATAGCTCTCTCATCTTTTTTAGTAAAAGGTGACTTGATCATTTTACCAAGAAGACAGGACTCACAGGTTGGAAGTGATTCACAATCATTGACTTTGAGGATTTCCTTTTGAGTCAACCTGTTTATCCTGTTCTTGTTTATATGATCTAGCCTTTAGTGCTATAAGTAGACATCTGATACACTATCTAATCTAGGGTGCTTGCCAGTAGAATAGACTACGTAATAGGTTGTGATAACATATACACACCATTATTCAAATATCCACAAAAATAATAATACCATTCAAAATGATATTACAAACTTATTTCTTTATTAAAATTTCATAATCATTTTTTATCAGAAGGCCTACAGAAATAACATTTAAAAAGAAACTGAGACAGAAATGACAATCATTAAGAACAACGGTATGGGACTCAAATATAAGTTTTAAGATTTCTAATGCTAGGACTAAAACTGGTCTTCCATCTCCAACATTCAGGAACCTCTCATCTTGCTCGAATCTCCTATTGATCTGCAATCCCTGCAACGAATTGCAAATATGGTAAGGGCTACCGGTATCCAATACCCAGTCACTTATATCAAAAATAGAAAAATTACAAGGAGTTATCATATAAATACCTTGCCCAGCAATAGCTTGCTTCTTTCTCTGCCTTTTCGGATCCAGGGAGGCAATGTACTGAGGACAGTTTCTCTTTCAGTGCCCATACTTCTTGCAAAAGAAGCATTCAGTTTGACTCTTATCAAGCTTGATCTTTCTGGTCTGGTCCTGCACTGATGTCCCAGCTTGAACTTACACCTTCTTCACTTTCTTCTTCTTGTTCTTCTTTCCTTTCTCAAAGGGGTGAGAACCAGAAGACGAACCTCCTACTAAGTTCACCGACTCCTTGTGGAGTTGGTGATCCTTCTCAAAGTTCTGGAGCAACCCTAGTAACCTGTGGTAGTTTACTTCAGGCTTTGTCATTCTATAATGAGTGAGGAATGGGAGATAAGATTTGGGCAGCGAGTTCAGTATTGCATCTTTCCCAAGCTGCTCATGCAAGGGAAAGCTGAGCTTGCTCAAACGCTCCATTAGCTCGATCATGTACAATACATGATCAATGATAGAGGCACCATCCCGTATTTTAGCATTGAAAATGGCACAACTAGTCTTATGCCTCTCCACGTCATCGGGTGTGCCAAAGGTATCCTCCAACACTTGAAGCATGTCCTTTGGCTGAGCCGTCTCAAATCTGCGACTGAACTCATTGCTCACGGCAACCAGCATGATGTAGTGCACCGTGGTCTGATCACTGAGCTACTTCTGGTAAGTGTCTCTGACTGTTCCACGTGCATTGGTAGCTGGTTCCTCAGGTGCAGGATCCGTTATCACATATAGGATCCGTTCATGCTCCAAGACTATCTTCAACTTTCGGTACCAGCTATTGAAGTTGGGTCCCACCAAATTTTTATTGTCCAACAATGATCAGAGCGATAGGAAAGTGGCCATATCTGCACAAAAAAAAAATCATAACCTAATTAGTAATTGATTCATTAAACCTAAAGATTTAGACTTTAATCAAAAAGTTTCTCCCACTATTTTATTCGAATTAGTAGCCTCCACCTCCAATTCGAGGAATTACCCTAATTCTTTAGTGGGTACTAGAATCCACTTAGACTGCACACAAGCCCAACTTTGGTTGGCCAACCCATGTACATCTAAGGGTAGGTTCATAACCAATTATTTTTCTAAATAATTTCTAGTAATTTTAATTTTGCCCCAGTCCCTAATCAGTAGGCTTTGGCCTCCACCGAAAAGGTTAGTTAGGTCCAACCATTAACATGACCATACTTGGCCCATCTAGCCAATGAATGATTAGGCCCAACTTTGGTTGGCTAACCTAACCATCATTTAAAAAGATGCAGTCAAGAAATCATATTATGATTGACAATTCCATCAGCCGATAAGCACCAGGTCTTTGGGCCTCCAATGATTATTCAACTGATGGACCCATTATCATCCACTTAATGGGAGGCTATAATCTAGTTATCACCATAACTATTTTATTTTAAGGATCTAATAATTTTAAAAAATTTAATTGATTTAGAGGAGGAGGTCAGATGAACCAGCTTATCATGATCCTCCCACTTGCTTCACTAAGTCAGCTTAAGGGAGACCATCAAAAGGACTGGTCTAGGAGCACCTAAATCAGTCACACTGATTTACCTAGTCGACATGGGTCAGCTCGAATAGTCAAGTGATCCGATCAAAATATAATTTCACCAAGAGGCCAGATAAGTTCAATCGGTGGGAGGGTCTGCCAAAACTTGTCTTAGATACTATCAGAAATGGCCAGGTAAGTGGGCTGCCAATTAAAAACCATCAGTCTGGTTTATCTTAGACACCAACTGATTTAATTAGTTTCGATTAGATCAATCTAACAATTCATGCTAGATCGCTTAGTCAAGAATTAAGTCCATTTGGTTCTCGTTAAAGACATGGATTTGACCAACTACAACTATTGTAATTGATCTAGAGAATCCTTGACCTAATCTAAGACAACAATTGATTAGATTTAGTCAATTCTCTAATTAAGTCCATCTTTAATCTAACCTTAGGTCTAACCCAATTAATAGACCTAATTCTCACTAACCCATTAACCCAATGTGTTATGGTTTGTGTCTTAGGTTCTTCAATTCACAATCTTAGAACCTAATCAAACAACTTCTTAATTCTCAATTAAGTTTTGGGCTGAGGGTTGGGGTTCAGCTTTTCGAAAATAATTTTCATATTTGTAAAATATTTTTACAACATGGTTCTACCAATCAAGTTGCATGTTTGATTCATAATCAAAATATAAGTAAAATAAGCATAAAACTACTTTAGATCTAATCTAAACAGGTTTATGTAATTGAAATAATTTCAACTTTAAACTGTGCAAATTTTTCAGACAAATATATGATGTTTCTTTGCACAAAAATTATTAATAAAGAGATTTTATTTTAGATTTAAATATCTTTTAAATCTAATAAATTATAAATTTAATCTAGATCACATCTAACAAATTTATGATTAAAGATAGATCTACACGAACTAGGACAACCTTTGCACTGTAAGGGGTAAACCTTACAGCAGGATAACTTATAATTCGTGATTAATCTAAAAATTTTAATTTTAGATTTAACAATTAGATTATAAATTAGATTTAATCTAAGAAATAATCTAAATATGTATAAATAATCATGTAATAAATAATCTGGCTCTGATACCAATTGAAGGAATCAGATCTAGGGTTTCAGGGTTAGATCTTGAAACTTTTTCAAAATCTGGCAGCAGAAGACTAAAATAAATCAAAATTTATCTTATAAAACTAGAGAATCCCTAGATCTAAGATTCTATTACATGATTATTATATAATATTAACTTAAAAATTAAAATATAAAGAGCAAAAACTATATGTTGATCATATCAACATGTTTCTATACTACATTTACTGTATGTAAAATATAATAGATCAGATCTATTATCTTGCAAGTTAGACATTCTAACTTTGCTGATCCAGGTTTGAGAATGATGTTGTGAGCCGCACACATGTCCAATCTCTAGAAGTCATCTACACGAGCCCACGAATCACGATCAGAAGTCTTGGTCCAGAAAATCAGCACAGTATGCTAGTACTATGCTAATCCTTCTTCGATGGTCGATCAGATGCCTCCTTCTTCTTAATTTAGACTCTTCTAAAGATAAAAAGTAGAAGAAAGAGTTTTAGATGTGAGATACTCTCAAAAAACTCACATATGGAGGAAGGAAAGAGGTGAACTCAGCAACCCTAGAAGAAGACCCTCTTCTTCTTCTCTTTGCTCTAACCCAGACACTTAGTTTTGTGTCTATTATATTTCCATGCTATAATACTCTTTCTCTCTAATTTTTATACACTCCAAAGGTCTCTCAATGCTCTATAATCCACAAAAATTTCAAAAAAAAAAATCATCTTAAATAATGAGATATAAAGAATCCTTGTCTAGGCCAAATACCTAGTCAAGAAAAATCCAAACAGGGCAAGATAAGTGGTGCCCAACTCATGGGCACCCCCTCTTTCTTTTTATGCCATGGACCACCATCAAAGGTTCACAATATGTGCCATAAAAATTATAAAAATCTCAAAAAAAATTTGGGTAAAATCAGTGCCATAAGGAAAGAGTTTTGGTTTCTTAAAATTCTATCTCATATAATTTGAAATCCAAACTAATTCCTACTTTGACTTGGTCCACAACCACATTCTATGTAAGAGAGAAAGAGTGAAAAGCTTTGAGTATGTGTGAAGTCCTGGGAGAGAAAATTTTGTCGCATAAAATAAGAGAGAGTGGGCGTGGGGGGCTAAGGTGGTGCAAGGTGGAATCCTAGTCTTACTAGGGTTCAATCTATGACTTGTTCAAATTTGGGTTCTCAAACCAAATCAAACCAAAACCAAATTAATCCAATTAAAATAAGTTTTAACTCAATTAAGAATCTAATTTGATCAGATTAAATTAAATTTAAATCTGATTTAATTTTTTAATCGAATTAAAAATTAGGTTGATCCAAGTCCTAATTAAACTAGGACTAGTTTTTTCTTGTACTTGGCTTATCCAATAAACTAATTGGACTTGATCCAATTAAGTTTAAACTAAATCTAATTAAATTATATTTAATTAGACTTAATTTCAATCCATTGGTTTTATCAAATTAAGCCAACTAGCAATCGAATTGTTAATCGATCCTCCTGCAATACTTGCACTAGGTTAAATATCAATCGTATTGATCGTTTAACCCTAGAACGATTCTTAATCGTTGATCAACCATCCGATCGGATCATGAACTCTAATGTGTGTGACTTCATAGGTTTGAACCTAAGTCAGTAGCATAGGAATAAATTTTTATACCAATCGAAGTGACCATCTAGCAATGGTACCCGACGGTCGGATAGATCGAATGTGTAGAACAACATCCTTAGAACCTATGCGAATATAGTTTTCATATAATTCATCCCCTTAATCAAAATGCTCATAGGACACCCCAGAGTTCAACTGTCAACTCTGATCAGATTGTCCACATTGTATTTTAAAATATCAAATCCATCTGATGGATTACCCTGGCCAAGGTTTTGCTAAATTGAAATATAGTGACTCATTCTTCTCCAACTCTTGGAGTGGTCGATCCTATCTTGATCATACTCTGACTTTGCAAGTACTTGACTGTGCCCAGAAGCCTTCCATTACTGAATTAGAAATTCAGTTAGTTTAGTACCAAAGCACAGTGAGTTGCTTGCAAGTCACTGAGGTGATCTCAGGTCTAGGGGATACTTATACCTATATCCCATCAAAGATATTCTCGACAGCAGAGTGCTCTGGAGTTGGTCACATTCAATGATGATGTATCCTTACATCTCACCTGTATATCATATCAGTGTCTCCACACTCTTTGGTTAAGAGGACAACCAACTCATATGACCTACAGTGACCTATGCTCGATAGAAGCTATCGTCCTTATTAACAGCCTATCATTTGGTCGTGAACAGTTTTAAGGACTAATCGATAAATCCTCTCTTTATCGAATCTAAATAGTTCTAAGAACTTCATCACAACAACAGAGTTCATGAGAAGATGAAAATTTATGATGAAAATATCAAAAATATATTTTATTTATTAACAAATCAATTACAATACAAGGTTTTTCAACCGTTAATAGGTTGATGATTGGCTTTTGGGACATATTTTCCAACAATACCTCCTCTTGATGAGCTAACATGTAAAGGTTAGCCACTTCTTATATTTTCTCATTGAAGCTTGAGTCCTCACTATTGCTCCATGTGGCCATCATCGCCTTCTTCTTAATCTTTTTGTTTGATTTCTTGAGAAGAGGACAGTCCATCTTAAAGTGACGGAGTTCTTGCATTCAAAGTATAAGAAGAGTTCTTTGTCTTTCTCCTTCTTCCTATCTTTGCTCGATCTTCTTTAAATAATTTTCTCTTAAAGTTTTGCTTCTTCTTCTTCATGAACCTCTTAAACCTTCTTGCAATCAAGGCCAAATCATCCTCTTCACCTTCTTCATCCAACTCATCACTTTCATCATCTTTAATTGAGAATGACTTGAGTGCGATGATCTTTTTTTTCTTACTTTTTTTCTCAATATTTTATTTCATGGTTAACTTATGGGTTATGAAAGAACCAAGAAGTTCTTCTAATAGAAGCTTGTTGAGGTCTTTGGCTTCTTGGATTGCGGTGACTTTGGCTTTTCATTCCTTTGATAGAGACCTAAAAATTTTACGAACAAGTTCACTATTAGTATAATTTTTTTTTTAATTTTTTAAATTATTTATAATGTCAGTAAATTTAGTGAATATATCAGTAATAGATTCATTTGACTCTATTTTGGATAATTCATATTTATGAACCAACATATTAATTTTAGACTTCTTGACTTGGTTGGCACCCTCATAGGTAACCTCTAGCCTATCCTAAATTTTTTTAGCTGAAACACAAGTAGAAATTCTATTAAATTTATTAGCATTTAATACATAATATAAGATATTCATAGCTTTAGCATTCAATTCAATTAATTTCATATCAAGCTCATCCCAATCCTCTTCGAGTTTAGGAATATCATTACCATCTACTTTAATTATAGATGTGTGTGGGCCTTTGATTATCACTCTCTAAAGTTGATAATCTAGTACTTGAATATAAATACATATGCATGATTTTTAATAAGTATAATTTATATTAGAATTTAGATATTTTGGATGTAGATTTTAAAATAATTTAGAAAAATAAGCAGCAGAAGACTAGATTAATTCAGATTTAATTTTATGCATGCATAGATCTAAATCAAATACCTATGGATCTAGTTCATATGATGATAAATAAGATTAAGAGCATCTAATTTTAGAGAATAAAATAATTTTATGATCAAATTATATATCTGAATCACTGATCTCATTCTTCAAATCCAAATTGGAGGATGTCTCAGATTCTGATGTAGCCACGCACGTGTCTGGCCTTTACAGACATCCACATGAGATTTGATCTGATCAGAGGCTCTTTGTCTCTCCGGAGTGCTAGCTTCTTTGTAGAGATCGCTTCCTTGATGGTTGATTAGGATCTTCTTCAATCTCTAAAACTCTCTCAAAGAAGAAAAAGATTAGAAGGAAGAAGATGAGAAGATGAGGAAGAAGATCAAGAACTCTTCTCTTTCTTTTCTCTCTTCTTAAAACCCAACACCCAAGATTTCTCATGCCCAAGGAACCCATGCCCAAGCTCTCCTTTCAGCGTTAGACCTGATCACAAAATTAGTTTACACATCCCCTAATCCCCTCCTTTAATAGACGTCCAAGAAGTTATAGTAAGACAAGGTTTGAAGGACCAAACCCAATCAAATTAGGACTTCAATTTTGAAACAAAATCAAACTGATTTAAACCCAAACTAAACTAGATCTGAAAGGGGACAAATAGGAACATGTGAAAGCTCTTGGCATGATGTTTTGGATGTGCAAAAACCAAGGGATGCGCCTCTTCTTTGGTGTGGAGTTAGTTGGTGCATAGAGATAGAATCCTAGTCTAACTAGGATTCATTTAAGTTCAGATTTAAATCTGATTTAAATGTGTTTTAATCCTAACCAACTTAGGATCAAGTAGCACCCAAATCAAGCTAACTTCTAGTCTAATTAGAAATTCAATTAAATTTGAATTAAATCCTAACCTAATTAGAAAATTGATTGGATCAAGTTCTAGTCAAACTAGGTATTTTTTGTCTCCTTATGTAATTGGGTTATCTCATAATCTAATTAAGTTTGATCTAATTAAATTCAAATCAAATCAAATTTAATTTAATTCAATTAGATCTAATTTGAACCCCATAGCTCAATCAGATTGAGCTAGATAGCAATCTAATTACTAATTAATCCTCCTACAATTCACTAACACTTAATGAATTAGTTAATTACAACTTTTGAATTATCAATCATATTGATAATTAACTTTTATTATGATTTATAATCTAACTCAACCATCTGATTAGTCAAAAATCTCTTTTATATGTGATCCCATAGATTCTGTTCTATCTGGTAGTGAGACATACGATGATCTCCATCATAGTATCATTTAAACATCTTTTGATGGGTTAGAATAATTCTAACTCACATCCAATAAAGATTATCGATTCAAAAAAATTATAGTGAGTTCTTACAATCCACTAGTGATACCTAACGGTATATGGTGGCAATTCAGTAGAATAAAAAATAGAATATCTAGGTATAGTTATCGTGTGATTTAGTTTCTCTATCATGAGTCCCGACAAGATGGAGGTCATAAAAATTCATCAAACCCCAACATCTGTTATATGAATGATTTAATTAGCTCAAATCCAAATGAGATACTCATGAAAACTCTTTTTCATTAATCATCTTGCTATGGCTATAGACTTATGGACTTGACTTCTCAAGTTCGATAGGACTACTTCTTATCTACTAAGGTCGATAAATCTCTTATAAGTGTACACCCTACTCTTACAATGAACCTACTATAGCCAATATATACTACAAGAATCTAAATAGCTAGAAAATAATATTTATGTGCAGTCAAAATATAGCAATCCCATTGTGAGCAGTCAAGGCACCATAGGTCAAGAAATCACTCACATCACTACAGCATCAAGAAGATCACTGATGAGTGAATAGACATCCATGTAATCTCTGATATAGTCATGCTCAGTATCGATATTCTCCAACAACCAGTCATACTCTCGCTTAGTATCTCTGCACTGTAGAACCGAGACTCGTTTACCTTAAAAAAATCAATCCGTGCACTGATCTAACCAGATCAATCACAGTCTCCATAACAATCCATCGATCAAGAGTAATTTAAGAATTAATTATACATGTCTCAAATCTAAACTTTTAAGAATATGTATCTTTAAATTATTAATTCTTTGGATGATTCTCAGATATATAACACAAGAATGGATAAAAATTATCCACTTTGTTGATAAATTAATTATTTAATTTCAAAAATATATCCTAAAATTATTACAATATATCTGCTATATTGACTTCTAGGGTATACATCTAATAATCTCTCACTTGACCTAAAGTCAATTGGCCACTAACTTTAGACCCATATTCTCAAGGTGAACTTTAGTCTTCAGCTGGCTCAACTGCTTTATCAGTGGGTCTGCCATGTTGTCCATGAAGCCTACTCTTCATATCTCTATATATTTCTTTTTGAGGTAGTCACATATTATATGATACTGTCGCTCGATGTGTTTAGACTTCTGATGAGACCTAGACTCCTTAACAAATGCTATAGCATCATTGTTATCACAGTACAATGTGGTGGCATCTATTGTCATTACTCCAAGTTTTGTGATGAACTTTTTGCACCAAAAGGCTTCTTTTATAGCATCAGAGGCAGTGACATGCTTAGCTTCGATCGTTGAATCTGTAATGATAGGTTGCTCGAAATTTTTTCAGCTAGTGGCACCATCATTGCATACGATCACACTTCCTGATGTAGACTTTTTATCATTAGGATCTGACATAAAGTTTGAATCAGTATATCCTTCAGCCCGTAACTCCGATCCTCCTCCAAAGATCAAGAATAAATCTTTAATTTTTTTCAAGTACTTAAGGATATTCTTCACAGCTATCTAGTGTTCCTCTTCTGGATTCAGCTGATACCTACTCGTGACACTCATAGCAAGGGTAATATCTGGTTGAATATATAGCAAGACATATATAAGATTCTCCATGGCCAACACATAAGGGATCCTACTCATGCGCTTATTCTCCTCAGATGTGCTTGGACACATCTTCTTGGAAAGGGTAATGCCATACTTAAATGATAGAATTCTCTTTTAAGAGTTTACCATGCTGAACCTCTGCAGCATTTTCTTTATGCACATTTTCTGTGATAGGCCAAGCATTCTTCTAGATTTATCTCTATAGACCTTTATTTTTAGAATATACGATGCTTCCTCTAGATTTTTCATAGAGAATTTCTTAGACAACCATCTTTTAATCGAGATCAGCATAGGAATGTTATTTTCAATAAGGAAGATGTCATCTACATATAGTATGAGGAATGTGACAATGCTCCCACTGACTTTTTTGTATACACAAGATTTCTTCTCATTCTTAATAAAATCAAATAATTTGATTGCATCATTAAAATGAGTATTTCAGCTTTGAGAAGCTTACTTCAATCCATGAATGGATCTTTGCAGCTTGCAGTCTTTATAATCTCCATCACGAAAAGTGAAACTCAAAAGTCGCTCCATATGGATATCTTCCTTAAGATATCCATTCAGAAATACAATTTTTACGTTCATCTGTCATATCTCATAATCATGAAAAGCTGTAATGGCAAGCTATAGATGGATGGAATTAAGCATAGCCACAGATGAAAAGATATCCTGATAGTCAATGCCGTCGCACTGACTATAATTTTTTACTACGAGCCTAGTTTTATATATCTCTATATTATCATCTGCACCTATTTTCTTTTTGAAGATCCATTTACATCCAATGGATATAATACCCTCTGGTGGATTCATTAAAATCTATACTTGGTTCAAATGTATTGAGTCAATTTCTGACTTCATAGTACTCAACTATTTCTCGAAGTCGATGTCTGACATCGCCTCGTCATAGATTTTGAGATCATCTCCATGATACTTATCTTCAACAAAAAATATTTTCTCTACATCCTTGGTAAGCATATCTAAATACCTTTCAAGAGGATGGGAGATCCTATTTGATCTACGAGGTGGAGGCGTAACTACTGGCTCATTGTTAGTGGGTTCGATGGGTTTTACAGTTCGTTGCTCTTCAGAGACTTTCTCTTCAAGCTCAATTAACCTTTCATTGCCACCATCCTGATAAACTATTTTTTTAGAAATATGGTATGTCGACTTACAATCATATTGTGGTCTTCTGAAAAGTAAAAGTAGTATCCTATCGACTCCTTAGGATATCCTATGAAGCGAGCTTTAAAATACCTAGCCTCTAACTTGTCTGCTATTTATTTTTTGACATAGGCTAGACATCTCCAAATCTTGAGAATGATCAAGATTCAATTTCTTATCATGCCATATCTCATACGGTGTGGTAGGAACCGATTTAGAAGAAACCTTATTTAATAGATAAATCGTGGTTAGTAAGATGTGTCCCTAAAGATTTAAGGAAAAGTCAGTGAAGCTCATCATAGACTGGACCATATCTAATAGCGGCCTATTCCTCCTTTCAAATTCTCTATTGAGCTGAGGCATACCAAAAGAGTCCATTATGAGACTATGTCATTTTTTTTGAGATAACTTAAAAATTCTCTACTAAAATATTTCTCTCTTCGATCTAATCAAAGAATCTTAAAAAAAAATTTTGTTTGTTTTTCTACTTCATTTTTGAATTCTTTGAACTTTTCAAAAGTCTCAGACTTGTATCTCATAAGAAATACAAACCCATACTATGAGAGATCATTGATAAAGATAATGAAGTAGTTGTAATCTCTCCTGACCTGCACATCAAATGGGTTATACACATCAGTGTGCACTAGGACAAGTATCTAAGTGGCCCTTTTCTCATATCCTATAAAGGATAACTTGGCCATCTTTCTTTGAAGGTAGGATTCAAAAACTGGATATGACTCATAGTTAAATGAGCCTAAGAGACCATCTTTTTTCAATTTGTTTATCTGTCTTCTCCAATATGGCTAAGCCTAAGGTGCCACATATATTTGTGGTTAATGTTATCTCTAGATCATTTATGACCTATGCCACTACCGACTATTTGCTCGTTTACATTCACACATGCATCAACATGCAGGTAATAAAGACTATCAATTAAAAGATAACGTGCAATCAATTTATTTCTCAAATAAATCAAACAAAAGTCTTTATTAAAATTAAAAAGAAAATTTTTCTGCACTAGTATAGAAATGAAAATCAAATTTTGGCTAGCTGCATGCACATAATAATAATCTTTCAAAACTAATCTAAAATCAAATGATAATTGAAGAGGACAGACGTCAATGGCTTCTGTAGCAACTCTTACTCCATTGCCGACCCTAAGGATCATCTCACTATGCCTCAATCCTCTACTTTCTATTAGATCCTGCATAAAAATACATATATGAGCACTTGAACCAGAGTCTAATACCAAACTAAAAGTAGAGAAAATCGTAAGGTTAGATTCAACAATGAGCATTCTAGACAAACCTTTCGAAGATTTGTCTTCCTTTTTGGTCTTTAGGCTCTTTAGGTACAGTGGACAATTTCTCTTCTACTGTCCGTCTTTCTAATAGTGGAAACATTTTTTTTATCATTAGCCTTCTTTAGAGTATCCTTCTTTGACTTTTTCTCTTTCTTCTGCTTCTTCACAGACTTGTTATTCTTCTTCCTTAAAGACTATTTTTTTGAAAGAAGATGCCTACTCCACAACAAGAATGGAGTTCCTTAAACTCTTCAAGGTCCCCTCTGTAGTAACCAACAAGTTGATAAGTTTGGGTAGGGTGCAATCTAATTTATTCATATAGTAATTTATTATAAATTATCCGTATGATCTAGTCAATGATTGTAGGATCAGATCCACTTGCAATTTCTTCTGCATCGTAAGGTCGAGCTTCTCAAGCTCTTCCAGATCCTTGATCATTATCAGATAATGCTCATGGACCGATTGCCCCTCATGCATCTTGGAGTTGAAGAGCCTTTTCAAAACTTCAAAATGCACCATTCGGCTATGCTCACTATATAACTCTTACAGGTGAGTGATCATAGTCTTGACAGTTGGCATGTACTCATGCTGACTTTATAACTCATTGGACATAGAAGTCATTACATAGTACTTGACCCAATTGTTATCATCCATCCATTTATCTAGTTCAACTCTCTGTTCAGCACTAGGATGGTTGGGCAAAGGAGGAGGGTCTTGGTCGAGAACATACGCTAACTTTTTGGATATCAAGACTATCTTGAGATTTCTGAGCCAATCCTTGAAATTGGTTTTGGTCAAATGGTTGGACTCTAGGATACGGGCTAAAGAATTTGAAGCTGATATGGTTAAACTATGAAAAGTAAAGATTCTAGTTAGATATTTATACTTAATTTTATATTTATTCTAAGAAGTTTAAAAAATAACACACTCTTCAAGTGGAGAAACGAAAATTTTAATGCGACAAAGACTTCTAGTAGATACTGCGGTCCTACCAATATATGTGTACCTCACCTGATAGATATTGGTTAATACATTACACCGATGAGTGGACAACTCTTATCCAATACTTCTCCAAACATGATGCAGTGATTTGATCTCTAAGTTATACAGGCTTACCTGATAGATATTGGCTACACTCCTTAGTTGAGTCAGACCCGTCGTTCACAAGCAGGAGCAAAGCCATCATTGGATCTCTCACCTGATAGATATTAGGCCCAATCTCATCTCTACCCAGGAGTATCTAAGGCTATAGAATAGTTGTATGTTTTCAGTGCAATTGGACCACTGTAACCAATTAAGAACAATCAACATTAGTTGCATGCCCACACATCTACAATGGTGGAAGACTGCCAGACTTAATATATGTGTGAGGAGATTTTAATTTAGGTCTCATCTAATTAGTCATCACCATGACTAGTCCTATTGGTATGGGCTAAATCGAACCACCAAGTAATCTGATTTAAGACTCGATCTACCAAATTGGTCAGATAAGTAAAGATGAGTGGGAGGCTACCCCTTGAACATTCAAGGGTCCTAATTAAGTAACCACCATCTAGCACTTGCCTTAAACACTAATTGATCAATTGGTTTCAAATAGGTTAGCTTAAGTAATTAAGGCTCAAGCCACTGAGCCAAATTAGATCCTTGAATCAATCAATTTGATATATGGGTTTCAATTGATCTGACCAACTACAACTATTGATTTGATCATGAGCACTCTTGATCTAATCCTAATCAACTTCTGAATAGATTTGATCAACCGCTCAAATCGATTGGATTCCATTAGGTTCAAATCAATTATCCTAGATATAATCAAATTACTAGACCTAATTTGATTTAGCCATGATCAATTATTAATCTTATTAACATTAAATTCAGATCTAAAAACTAAATTTTAGATTTGAATTACATGAATGTTTTAACATATTATGATCTCGAAACAACTTTCAAATTTTAGATCTAAATTCTAAATTTAAGATCTAAATATGTTATAATTTTGAAACTAGTTTTCAAATTTCAGCAATCATTTATGCATAAAAAATCATATCTAAAACTACTTTTCAGATCTAAAACACTACTCATATGTCTCATACATGATTAAAATTGATCTAAAAATAACTTTTTAGATCTATAAAAATCAGATCTAAATATTGAAAATATTTTTCAAAAGGATCTAATATAGATCTAGGATAATCTTTACAATATAAGGGATAGACCTTATGTCAGGATAATCTTATGACATACCGATGTCGGATTATTAATTAAATTAACTTTAGATCTGATTAGAAATTAGATCTCATCTTATTTTCATGCATATGAACCTATGGCTTTGCAACCACTATTGGTATTTATGTATTTTGCATACAAATTTTAAAATAATTTTAAAAAATAAGCAGCGAAAGGCTAGATTAAATCAGATTTAATCCTACGCATGTATAGATCTAAATCAAATACCTATAGATCAGTTCATATGATGATAAACAAGATTAAAAGTATTTAATTTTAAAGAATAAAATAATTTTATAATCGAATCATATATCTGAATCACTGATCTCCTTCTTCAGATCTGGATCTGAGGATGTCTTAGGTTCTGGTGTAGCCGTGGATGTGCCCGACCTCTACGGATATCCACACGAGGTCTGATCTGATCGGAGACTTTTTGATCTCTTCGGGGCACCAGCTTTCTTATAGAGATCACTTCCTTGATAGTTGATTAGGATCTTTTTCAGTCCCTAAGACTTTCTCAAGGAAGAAGAAGACTAGAAGGAAGAAGATGAGGAAGAAGATCAAGAACCCTTCTCTTTATTTTCTCTCTTCTTAAAACCCAACGTCCAAGATTTCTCATGCCCAAGGAACCCATTCCCAAGCTCTCCTTTCAGCATTAAACCTGATCACAAAATTAGTTTACACATCCCCTAATCCCTTCCTTTAATAGGCATCCAAGAAGTTATAGTAAGACAAGGTTTGAAGGACCAAACGCAATCAAAATAGGACTTCAGTTTTGAAACAAATTCAAACTGATTTAAACCCAAACTAAACCAAATCTGAAAGAGGAGAAATAGGGACATGTGAAAGCTCTTGGCATGATGTTTTGGATGCACAAAAACCAAGGGACACACCTCTTCTTTGGCATGGAGTTAGTTGGTGCATGGAGATAGAATCCTAATCTAACTAGGATTCATTTAAGTGCAGATTTAAATCTGATTTAAATGTGTTTTAATCCTAACCAACTTAAGATCAGATGGCATCCAAATCAAGCTAATTCCTAGTCTAATTAGAAACTTAATTAAATTTGAATTAAATTCTAATCTAATTAAAAAATTAATTAAATCAAGTTCTAGTCAAACTAGGTATTTATCTCCTTATGTAATTGGGTTATCTCATAATCCAATTAAGTTTGATCTAATCAAACTTAAATCAAATCAAATTAAATCTAATTTAATTAGATCTAATTTAAACCCCATAGCTTAATTAGATTGAGCCAGACAGTAATTCAACTACTAATTAATCCTCCTACAATTCACTAACACTTAGCAAATTAGTTAATTACAACTTTTGCATTATCAATCATATTGAAATTAATTTTTTATTATAATTTATTATTATAACTCAACTATCTGATCAGTCAAAAATCTCTTTTATATATGATCTCATAGATTTTATTCTATCTGGTAGTGAGACATACCATGATCTCCATCATAGTATTATCGAAATACCTTTCGATGGGTTGGAATAATTCTAACTCACACCCAACAAGGATTATCGATCCAGATTAATCTTAGTGAGTTCTCACAATCCACTAGTGATGTCTAGTAGCATATGGTGACAATCCAGCAGAATAGTGATGGAATTCGGATGCACAGCGAAAGTGAATTTTAAAAATTTTGAACATGTAACAACAATTGAAAATATGTGATCCGAACTCCAATCCCAAAATCACCTTGATGCAATCAATTAAACATAAATCACATAGCATATAAAAGAGAGATTAGAAATGTTATACCATACATGTAGATCCAAATACCCCAATAATCAGTATCCTCAAGGCACTCAAGTGCGTGCCCTCAAACGGTGATCCATATGGGTCTCGATCAAGGACTCTCCAATTCGGATTCACTAAATTTTCTTCTCAAAAAAATCAGCAGCTGCTCCTTTCCTTGCATCACCAATTCTTGGTGATTTTCTCAATCCTTTGTTCCCTCTTCTAGACATGTAAATCCCTCAAGTTACCTTGCCCGGTTGCTGTCCAACATCTGGACTATATGCTATCCAACATTTGGACATTAGGCACCACTCTTTAGATCTAATATATGATCTCTTAGATCCAACTCTTTGAATCTTATTTTTGATCACTTTGATCCAACACATTGGATATAATTTTTAGATTAGTTGGATGCACCCAATCCCATAGCATTTCAGCCCCTCAATTTAGATACAAATCATGACTCTACAAGAAGCCATGATAGAACCCTGATCTCCCTCAATCACCCAACCGTTGGGCATGTCATTCTTTGAGTCATGAAGACTCTATCATATAAGGGATAGAAGAGTGCTTCATGGGCGAGAAGACCATCTTCATTTCAGCATGAAGATCATCTTCATTTCATCATGAATGGGCACAAGAAAAAACCACACGCCAAGCCTTCTTAAGGGGTGGAATGAATACATGGCATCCAACACTTAGACTTTCCAAAAGCAAGTGGCGTGAGGGCTTGGAGGTGAGCATGAAAAACTCTTTTTCATATCATTAAATAGCATGAATTCTTAAAGGACTCATGAAACAACCTTTCCTATGTCATAAAATGAGAGAGAGTTAAATGTGGTATGGATAAAGAGGCGCCATCTTATGGCTCTTAGACCTCTTCCACATGAAGTCCCAAGAGACTCTTATCTTAGGTGGCATGGAGTGAAATCAAAGAGTCATTGACTCCTTAAAACAAGAAATAAGGAGTAATGGCAAGAGGAATTAAGGCACCACCTAATAAATGCATGAATCCCTTTCATGCAAATTCATCAAGGGGTGAGATGAAACATGGCGTGGAGAACTTTTCTTCACATTAAATTCCTCCCATGCATCCAACTCTTGGATGCCCACAATTCATGGAGCTAATGAAAACTTTTCATGATAAGCCTTTAACCATTTAAAGGCCAATTAGAAGTCTAATTGATTTTGGTCTTGACTAATTAAAATCCAAAACCATATATGAATCCAAATAGATTAGGGATTAGAGTTTAGACATGTGCTAGCATGCTTGACTCAAATCCATTTAGGATTTCTACCAAATCCAATTCAATTAGCTTTAACAAGACCTAATCAAAAGTCTTAGATCAATTTTCTTTTGTGTGTGATTCATTAAGTTTCACATCTAATCAGCAGTAGGTCAAGTTCATATACACCTAATCCAATTAGGTCCAAGATACATTGAACCCAAATCCATCAATTAATCAGAACTCTTCTAATTAATTTGTTGAATTAAACTCCTTTAATTCACTAGGACCTATAAGTCAAGATTGATGTCTAGCAATGTGTCATGACTATCCAAAAGATATAAAATTTGATGGAATACCAAAATTATCCTTCCTTGATGAGTTATCTTGCAATTCAATCTTTCGATCATACAACATCCCAGACAGACCATGGGCATGAAAACATGTCAAGTCCAAATACCTATCCATATGTATCCTAATCTGATAATGATGACTCAGTTGATGAATTAGTAAAAATTTTTTTCTACTGTTCATCCCTACTCTGGTCAGAGATTCTCTGAGTCATCACCCTATGAGACCACATAGGATATTTTTTCCTCTTACAAGGAGTGATCAATTTTCTATTGACCACTCACAATCTCTATACATACTTCACCACACCCAGAACATCCCACAGATGTCTCAAAGAGTCATGCTAGAGTATGAACCAAAGCATGGATTCACATGCTCAAGGTACCATGATGATCTCAGATCAAAGGATCACTTGCACCACTCTCACTAGAGAACCATCTATTGATATGCTGTAAAGCTCCATCTGATGTTTTTCTTACGGATCAGTTCAATGAACTCATTCTCTAATAAGCACCTACATCTTTGTATTAGTGTCACCACACAAGTGATTATGAGATCAATCACCCTCTCTATCGAGTATACATAGGATGTATCAGTCTTATTGACATCACCGTCCTCGACTCGATGATCTTATGACTAAAAATATTTTAGATTGGAGCTATCAAGATTTTAGGTCTCGCTGGCATGATCTCATCATGGCCCTAAAACTATTATCCTAATCTATGGGTTTGTCATAATCATGAACATGATACAGTAAATGATGAAACATAATGCTTCATAAATGTATAAAATAATCAATACTAGCATATGAGCAGGAAGATAACACAGAATAATCCCATTGTATTATCCATGCGATTGACTTATAGAGCACTATTCTTTCAATCTCCCACTTGCACTAAAGCCAATCACCTCTGTACCTGATGTTCATGCAATCAAGGTGGCGACTTCACTGCTGCTGTGACAAGGCTGAGTGAACAGATCCATTATGTAGTTCTTTGTATCATCTCACTCTATGATCACATCATGAATGAGATGAAAGTACCTTAGGATGTGCATGATTTTTTAGTGAGACTACACCTAACTCATTGATAGACTCTTTCATCAGATAACTTTTCTTAGCAATCTTCACTTACAGTAATATTCTAAGTCAACTATAGTTTGCTGTTTGGAACCTTTCTAATTCATTGCTCCTCTAGTACTTCTCAAGTACTCGAGAATACTTTTCACAGTTTTCTAATGATCTTTTTCTGGATTTGCCTAAAAACTAATGCATCACGTTTGGTACATAGAATATATGGGTATGTAAACTCTTTTGCACCCATCCATGTTGAACTCCTACAATATGAAATTGATGTACCTAAACTGGGACAAGCCTAGCACCCACTTAGATCTATCTCTATAAATCTTTACTAAGTATAATGGATGCTTCACCCAAGTCTTACAAGAAAAACATCTATGATAGCTAGCTCTTGATCGATCAAAAATATTGGGATACCATTCTCAATGAATAGTATGTTATCCACATATTGAATCAAGAAGTCAATGAGACTCTCATTTATCTTCTTGTACACATACGGCTGATCCATATATTTAATAAAGTCAAATAATTTGACTATCTCATCAAAATGGATGTACCAACTCCTCGACGCTTGCTTACTAGATTTATCCTCCTACTTGAGACAAATCTCTCTGGCTTATATACAGCAATAGCAAGCAAAATTCAGGTGGACATTCCTATTAGTAGCCTATTAGATCATATTCACAAGTGCATCAATCAAAATCGATACTTGGTTGATATATAGAGAGTTCATCTTGAATTTCAGGCTTCAAGCTATCTATCAGAATCTTTACTCATGATAATTTTCAAATAGATCACGAGATTATTATTCTTAATAATGTGTGGCTTATTATTATTCTTAATGATAAAATCCATTTCTGAGTAGTACATTACATACTCTGATTGACCTTCGGAGAGGAGATGTGTATCGAGGTTGTGCCTCATCAATGGGCACATCTGTTTGAGGAACAACTTGTAGACTCTCTACAAGTAGATGTGGGATAGTTTGTAGGTCTTAAACTTCTTAAGTTTAATTATCCTCCCACTGCCAGTGGCATGCCTATCGACAAACACTTTTTTTTTATTTAATAGGATGGTAAAAGTAGTATCACATACTCTTCTTAGGATAACATACAAACCTACTCTTATCCGATCTAGCATGAAAGCTTATATACATCAACTCTTTTCACATAAGCTGGATAACATGCCTCTTTATTTTTCATATCTCATATGGGGTACTAGTAGCAGATATAGATGGTACATCATTCATAATATGTAGTAATTTTTAGAAAATATTTCTAGAATTAGATTGGAAGGCCCATGCAGCATAATATGGACCATACCATATTTCATATAGAGTGTCCATCTCTGGACTGAGGTGTTATTAGCCTTCAAACATCCATATGCCTAAGGCCTAACAGCTCGTTGGTCCTATCTCCATGTCCAATAAATGGAGATTAGGTCATCTTTATTCAGTTTTCATATTTCTTGCAGTCCCTACAATAACTTGCATAAATGGAAACTGTAGGAGATATCAAATACCTAAGAATTGAAATTGAAGTACTTGATGATAAATTTATCTGTATTAAATATAAATCTCTAGCAAATGCAACCTTTGTATTTTGCTACTGCTTCACATTTACAAGATAACTCATGCAATTTTCTTTCAAATACTCAATATTGCTACAACAAAAATAGGTACCTTAGGCGGAGACATTCTTTATCTTCTTTTCCTCGACGATGCTATCCAGAAAGAAAGAATCAGGGAGTATTTGCAGTATCAAATCTTAGCTTAGCTCATGATCTAATACAAGAACCAAACTGATTTAATCGCATGATCAAGTCAATTAGAATACACATGACAGTCATACTGTCATACCGCCATATCTCATATATAATTTTTTCTTCTTTATAGCATCATCCCTGATCTAATCAGAATCAGGAGAATGAAGAATATAGGAGACTTTCTCCTCAGTGAGAATTATTCCTAAATTTCTCAACCAGTCCAAGTGGTTCGATTTGGTCAACATATAGACATCAAATATACCATACAGTGACAGTGAAGATGCAAAATAAATATATATAAGAACAAAATATAAATAGACTACTCATGATGACATGCGTAATTTAGATGAGATCTTTTATCTAATTGTGTCTCTCTCTTATTTGGCGAATTTTATAGCCCTCAAGTATGAAAAACGAAAAATCCTGTCATCAGGTTTTTAAGTGGGGTTGAGATCCTAATTCTTTATAAAAGCTTCGGGGATAGCATAATAAACTTCTATGAGTTCAAGGATAGGCAATTCTTTATCAATTGCATCTCATGCAATTCTTAATAAAACTTTTGCCTCTAAAACACTTATAGTCTTGTGGATAGCACAATAAACTATAATATTTTAGTTAAGTCATACCCTTTATTTGTTGGGTTTCGGTGGCACAGCGGAAGGGTTAGGTGTTTAAAATTTTCATTCAAAACACCCAATGCACCGGAAGCCCTAATGCCCAGAAACTCTTGACTATAATAATCAAAGCATAATAAATATAAATTAGGATAAGAAGAATATCTATAGCGCTAATCCTAATTTTTACAAGACGTCCAAGTGTTCGCCCTCCAATGGTGATCCACACGGAAATTGAACCAAAAACAGCACTCCTTCTTCACCTTACTTCAAGAATTCTAGCCCCTAAAACTTGACTAGCCTCATACTGGTCAAGTTTCTTCAAGAACCTGACCTCACCCTCTTAGAATCTCCTTTGGACTTCTGATTCTCCTTCTTTAGGACCCTTACAACCCTTGTTAGGACTAGATAAGGCTTTGTCTTAAATCCCAAAGCCTTGTTCTAAAACTAAAATAGGTTGTAAGAAAG